>NC_077228.1:332403781-332705704 GCF_027887165.1 Monodelphis domestica
TGCTAGAAATATTTATTTAGGTAGTACAGTCATCCAATCCAGCACTGAATTTATCACACAATCCTATTCTGATCAAATGGAAAGCTTCAATAAAGAGGTACTCTATTTACAATAGGAACAAGAGGGAAAGGAAAATATTATTTTCATCCTTGGATGAAATGAAACTAGTCATTTTAGGAAATATTGTCCTAATACTTTTGCTAAATCAGGTTTCTCAGACTGTATTTAACAAGAGAATAAACAAGACTGCTACACTTCCTAAAATACAGGTTTGAGAATTATTATATACTGAAAAGAGTTCTAAAAAGGAGAAGATAATATGAAATAGAAAAGACTACACAGAACTAGAAAAAGAATAAAAGCATGAAATAGTATAAAAATGATGAAAATCTGCTTCTGAATCATAAGATGAAAACTAAGTTATATGGGGGGGGAAGGGAATCCATATTATTAGTTGAGCAAAAATTTAATGAATTTTACTCAATTACCAGTTTTTGGCAGAGGAAAGAATAAGAATAAATTTCTATAATTTATTTTTAAATACTTAAAAAATGCAATCATTAAACAAAAAGTCATTTCTATTGTACATTTTTAAAAACTGACTTTATTTTAAGGGTTCCAGCATCCCATAGCCAAAAACATATTGTGCCATCTGCCCCTGTAGAAGAGAGATATCTCTTTGAGCCACTGCATAGTGGAGAAAACTGAAAAACAAGAACAGAAAGAAAAAAAATCTTTACATGACCATAACATTTTTTTTCAAATAATAAAATTTACAATGGCTCTAATTGTTCACTACCTTAAAAATAGTAATAAAATAAGTTACATAGTACCAAAAATGAATTTTAAAACACTATTAAAATCTGTTAAATAACACAGAATAATTCATATATATAAAGCTAGAAGGAGCCTCAAAGATTTTCCAAATGAAGAAGGTAAAGCAATACATCAATCATTTATTAAGCATCTATTATGTACAGGCATGGTGCTAAATGCCAGGGATACAAAGAAAAGCAAACATGTTGTCCTTGTCCTCAAGGAATTCACATTCTAATAAGTTAACATACAAATAATTACATGTATGCTACAGATGTACAGAGCAGAGATGGAAGTTTAGAGTAAAGACACTTCAAGTGGCCAAGACTATGAAAGGCTTCCTAGAAAAGGCAGAATTGGAGCTGTCTTAAAAGAAGTCAGTGAGGACAGAGGTAGATAGAGGTGAAAAGGGAGAGCATGCAATGTATGGGAGGACAGCCAATAAAAAGGCAGAGAATTAGGAGATGGAGTGTCATATATGCAAGGAAAATCAAGAAGGCAGGTGTTGTCCAAGTTTTATAGTACATGAAAGAAAGAAATGTGCAAGAGAACAGGAAAGTTAGGAAAGGTCAAGGTTGTGAAGATCTTTAAATGCTGAACATAACATTATAATATTTGATCCTGGAAGTAACAGAACTATTAAAATTTATAGAATCAAGAAAGATGGACGGATTAGGAATCAATATGGTTAGATGTTTGTTTTAGGAAAATTGCTTTACCAACTGAATGGAGGATGACTAGCAGGAAGATATTTCAGAAACAGAGAGAAATTAGAAAGCTATTTCAATAAAAAGTACAGATGTAAGACCTTGTACCAGGGTTATGGCTATGAGTGTAGAGAAAAGGATGAATCTGAGATATTTTAAAGGTAGAAATTAGAAATGAAAAGAGACTTGATAAAAGTCTAGAAATTTGGTGTGAGAGAGAAGCTGTGAGGCTACAAATCTGTGCGACTGTGGAGGGTGGTACCATCAACAATAGAGAAATTGAGGAGGGCAAAGTTAGGGAGAAAAGATGAGTTGTGTTTTAAACTTATGTTAAGACATTCTGTTCCTGATTTGCAAAAAGCAACATGTGATCCCATATTCAAAGAAAGGAAAGAGGGCAAAAAATATGTAAATCTGAGAAATCAAAAAGATGATTAAATCATCTTTAACAAAGCAGAGAAATAATCACAATATTTTTTAAAAGTAGACTTAAAAGAGAGAAAAAGCACCTCCATTTCACAGTTTTTAAGGCTTTCTTATAAGAAAAATTAGAAAAACGTAAATCTGGTTACTCTATGGGATATTAAACTTCTAAAACAGTGATCACCTTTGAGGACCTTTGTATTGATCAAATAAATTAATAATTACCTGTAGTGATGTTATGGAGGCACTGTGACCCTGAAGAACCGCCAAAGGAGCACATGTTCGTAGACACCACACTCGAATCATTTTATCACAACTTCCAGCAGCTATCATTGTATTTTCATAGTTCACAGCCATATCTGAAATTTCAGCTGCATGGCCTCTTAAAGTAGCCAGCAATCTTCCATCATCTGTTGCCCATATTTTTACTAGACAATCATCAGAACCCTTAAAAAAAATATTATCAATTTGAATTTCTTCCACTTTATTGTAAAACAATCTTTACAATGATTTACTTCTCAACAAATACACTTAAAATTTTTAAAAACATTATATCATCTAAATGTTTGAGATAACAAAATTCTAAAAATGTAATGATGAAATAAATTAGAAAGATGTCCTAAAAACTTATAGGTTTTCTATTTCTCCAAGAAGCCAGAAACCAAGGAGTTTTATTTCATAATTTTCCATTAACATCTATTTATATATTTCTTTTGTTGGTGGGACTCTGCTTAAGTCCTAGCCAAGAGTAACAAAATAAGTTGCACAAGCAAATAATGTTCAATAATTAGGCTGAGAAAAGGCTTTTAAAACACTAACTCAACATACACACACTAACAAAAGCATTTGAGATGGTTTCATTGTAATGTTACAAGTTAAGAATTCTTGCCAAAAGTGTTTTAGGAATTTTTATTAACAAAGGCATTCATGGATAAATTCGGATTGGGGAGAATAAAGAATACTATGAAATATTATTAAAATTTAAAATAATAAAATGGAAAATAATACATTGGCACCATGTATGTTTTAACCTATGTGCCAAATCTTGCCCTTCTGCTGCAAAAGTGGTCTTTTGTTGGACCAAGACAAGAAGACAGAACAAAAAAGTAGATTTATAACAAGTTCCACTTCTAAATCACATGTTAATCTCAGTAACAGTAATAAACAAATGTCACAGATCTCAATATCCATAGATCTTATGCTGTAAAATGATAATCTCTATTTTCCATCAATAGTCCATAGAGTATCTCAAATCTGGAAGCTTATTGGAGGAAACTACTCTCCCACGTTCTATTCATTTCTTATACTCCCATTCTTGATACATAAACACATCTCATTTTCCATTCATATAAATCCTGAACAATGTATTTTATACTTCTCTCATAAGCAAATGGTCTTTGATAACATACTGTGGGGCAGTTTATGCCCAACATGCATCAGCAACCTTTGAGTTTCATTTTTATTGCTCTGAAAGAATGGTATTCAATAATCAGCAGGAATACAATAGTATCATTGATAGATAACCGATGTTAAACAGACATGTTTTTACAACACAGATATATAATTGAAAATCTGTAACCCTAAAAAAGAACTACATTTCCTAGGAGTCCACTAACTTCGTGTAGACAGTGGATATTAAGCAAGGATGTGATGGGTTCTGACCTCTTTGGCTTGCAGCAAGCATGGTGACATTGGTGAGTGGAGATTTTGAAATGGCTAAATAGCCATGGGCATGTGGTCTTTTTACTTTGTATCCCTTTTATTGCTTTATTTCTAATGATCATTAATAAATCTCCTAAAATGTAATATTTTTATTATTGAGATTTAATTTTAATTTTTACATTTGATGGCAACCATTAATCAGAGAAGAAATTCTCAATTTTCTAAGATAGCCTAGATAAAAAAATTTTTAAGCCACGTTTTTCCTGCCACAGCTTTTAGGCCTCCTGCCCCCTACTTACCTCCCCTTAGAAACTCTGAGAGAACTCTGAACTCTCTTCAGAGCTGCTGCCTTATTCTTTCAGTCCCTTCTTTTTTCCTGGTCGCCTTCCATATTAGCCTGGTTGTTTTGGTTTGAGACTCTTGGCTGAGAACAGATAAGCTGATTCTCTTGCTCATCTGCTTGAGCCCATGTTCCTCAGTTCCTCACTGCTGCCTCTGGCATTGTTGCTGCTGATACTGCCTGCTCCTACTCCTGAATCTTCCTCCTGCTCTGGCCTAACCCCAGCCCTGACTGCTGGTAGCTGCCGCTGTATCTTCACAACTCACAAACTTGGAGCCACTCTCTTGGGAGCTGGTTTAAACCGGCATGCATTTTCCTTAGGCAATAATTAGCCTTCATGTGGCAGGGGACCTCAGGGGGGAAGGGGAAGAAAGTTACTCTTCCAAGCAGGAAGTAAAAATTACAAGCATGGGGCACTCTTTGAAAGAGAAGTGCATTACGTATTTCAAACTTCATGAGTGCACTGATCCTTTCATTTATCTTGCCTGAGATTCAGGGGAGAAATTAATCTCACTACAACCCTTTGCCATTTTGGCCTGCCCAGTCTCTAAGATTTATCCAGTTTGGGATTCCTCAAAACCCTGTTTTCCCTCACTATGGGAGATCCCAGAAATGTGACAAAAAGAATCTGAACGGATAGAGAAAGGAACTTTAAAGGGTCTGGAGGTAAAAATTTTAAGCCTTTTCAGACTCCATTGTATTATGAAAGTCTCTATATTTTATTGTATTTTGCTGATTATTTTGCTTTAAATTTAATTTGGTTGGTTTTAAGTTTATACATTAATCTGATCAATACTATTCTGTTACACTGTTGAATCTACTGTGCTTTAACTATTAGATATATTCTGTTTCCCCCAATAACTATACTCAACAAAATACCGTAAAACACAGTTTTTTCTTCCGTTTTGCATTTAACTCAACCTGGCTAACAAGCTTTGAAACATTTAATGAGCTAAATATCTCAAACTGATTTGAAGGCATCTTTTATACATGCTTTTTAGATTTTTTTCCAACAACTCTGACTGATCAGTTTGCCTGCCTCTTAGTTATTTGTAATGAAAGGTAAAGGGTCCATTTTAGTAGCTGAAGTGAAGCACTATTATAATCCCTACCTCCGCATCTGTAAACATGTGAATGGATGGGACATAACAGTCTCATACCAAAGAAGCTGGAAAGTTGATCCCAGGGCATGATACCCCTGGATGGCTTCCAAGAGGTAGCATCTCTCAGCTTACTCTACCCTTCCACAAGAATGATCTAGACTTTTGGTGACATTTTTTTAGACCCAACATCAACAGTACAGAGGATTTGTTTTTTCTAGACTCCTCTGCCACACTTTTGTAATGATGGCAGTAATGAATTTTTAAAAAATATCTCAGGCAAGGTTGAAACATTGCTAAACCTGAAAAACTTGTGTCAAGTATCCATTAGTTTTAAAAGTCAAACAGCAGACTCCTATGAATCCTAATGATAGTGGGTTTGTTTGCTATTGTCATTAATTGGGCTATTATAACTGGGGATTCTGATACCTCTTGAATGTGCATTACCTGTTGTAGTACTATTCTTTATAAAAACTGTTACTTTGTAAACAGTGGATCATGGCTTTAAAAGGAAATGGATTTCATTTTGGGGTGAGAAACCTTTGTATTCTACCTTTTCTTAGCCGACAGTGTCAATGATTATAAGCTATATATTTTTTATTTTTAAAACTCTTTTATTATTTTTTTGTTTGCATGTGCAATATACTATTTCAGTTTTATTTTTTCTCTCCTTTTTGTATTTGAAACACACAGCCAGTGTTGAGATTTTCTTTAACTTTATTGATTTTGCAGTAATACAAGTTAAAATATATATTTACTATAATATTAATACATATCCAAGTTTTAGACTATGAAAACCTGTCATTTATTGATAAATGTTATGGGACTGTGATTAATGATTGTGCCTGATTCCAGTAAGGGAACAAAAGAGCCATTATACAGTACCAAGAAGCACAAGGTCAAGGAGACCAACCAATCCAGGTAGGATTGATGAACTTCTAAGCCAATACCTAGTGTGAGATTCGAGGTTGTGGTGCTTGACATGTTAAGATGCAGGACACCATGTATCCACACTCTTTGTGAAATACTCACAGACAAGTACCAAAGTCTGGCTATCATCCTGGCTCCCCCTATCCCTGAGAGTTGTAAAAATGGAGATTTGAACCCCGTACTTCAATTCCCAGAAGTCCTTGTTAGCTCCCAGAGTTCCACATAATCCCAGGTGAAGTCCTCACCTGGGCCGAGAACAGAAATTGTATTTAAGCTGATTCTCCGCCTACTTCGGGTCTCTTTCTCTCGGCTTCTGCTTCTAGGGACACACATCTCCCAAGATGTAGTAGGTGAAATTGAATGGGACTTTCGGCCCTCCTAGGCACATGCTTTCTTATGTTGTATTTTCTTTATTTCTTAATCTTTAATAAACCTCATAAAAATATAATACTTTTAGCAGAGAAACTAATTTTTAATCTTAACAGTTTGGCAAACCATGTGGGTTGTGACGAAATACCCTCAATCTTTTTAACTTTCCTAAATCTTTACTAAGTTCAGCCTTTAATAGCTAGTGCCTAGTTTTGTTTTGTTTTTTAAGCCAAGTTCCTCCAAGAATTTTCAGAAAAGCCTCTTTATCACCTGTTTGATTCAAATCACTCCTGCTCTGGCTGCCACTCCTGGTCTCTCTCTTGCTCACCTGGTGCCCGCCCTTCCAGCCCCTGCCCCGCCCAGCTCTGCTCCTGTTGCCTCCTCTCCAGCAATTCATACCTGTGCAATGTGTCAATGATTATAAGCTATGTTTTTATTTTTAAAACTCTTTTATTATTATATTTTTCTTGCATGTGCAATATACTACTTCAGTCTTTTATTTTTTTCTCTCCTTTTTATATTTGAAGCACATGTCAACAGTATTTAAGATTTTCCTTAACTTTTTGATTTTGCAGTAATATAAGTTTAAATTTAAAATACATTTGCTATTAATGTCAATGCATGCCCCATAAGCTTGAGACTACAAAAATGATGCCACTAATTGTTTAAAAAAAATTATGGGACTTTGCTTAACGATTCTGCCTGATTCCAGGACAAGATATACAAAAGATATATGTTGCATAGGCCAAAGATAAACCAATCCAGGATAGATTGATGCACTTCTATACCAATACACAGGACTTGAACCTAGTGTGAGGTCCCAAGGTTGCGACGCTTAACATACATTAAGACTTAGATCTTCCTTGTATCCACACTCACTCTGAAAATACTTACAGAAGAGTATCCCAACCTTGGCTCGCTCCTTCTTGGCTTCTATAATCTAGTCCCTTTTCTGTCTTTTCTAGTGTGGTAACTTTCTGCAGTCCTGGCTACTGACTGGGTAAATGCTTACTTACTTAGATCATTTTAATTGGGCCCTGATTCAAGGACCTGTTATAGATTTACTTTTCTTTTACTTGGAATTTTTACACATAAGACTTTGATAGTCTATATTTTCATCCAGAAATTATCTTTTTTTCTTTGTATTTTTCTGATTTCTTTTTAATATCTCTTGCCAATTGATTCATATACCTCATAACTCGGGCATGCATCCCCCTAAGTGATTTTTCAATCACCCTCTTCACAGGGAAATGCAAAAATATTATTATTTTAAATTGCAAAGTTTAAATTCCTTTTGAGAAGTATTTTAGGTTAAGAAAGATGCTACCTCTCCAAATCCAGAAACTGAACTGTGTGGAGAAGACACCATGAAGATGCCTCCAGACCACAAGCTGCACGAGAAGATCAAGAATGAACTTTGGGTGTGGTTGATTGAACATTTATTTGTATCTATACTTTCATGCCAAAGGGGACTGACCCCTAACTGGTTTTTTGTCAATGCGTCTAGCAATTATTGGTTTTGTTCTTTTTTCCTCTTATCCTCAAATTATTGTAATCTTTAAGTTGATTGTTTTCATGATCCTTTTGGGGAAAATTTTTCCCAATAGGATCAAAAAGTGAAATGTAAAAATGGAGATTTGAACCCCGGACTTCAATTCCCAGAAGTCCTTGGTAGCTCCCAGAGTTCCCCATAATTCCAGGTGACGTACTCACCTGGGCCAAGAACAGAAATTGTATTTAACTTGACTCTCTGCCTATTTCAGGTCTCTCTCTCTCTCTCAACTATCGCTTCTAGGACACGCATCTCCCAAGATGTAGTAAGTGAAATTGAATGGGCCTTTCGGCCCTCCTAGGTACATGCTTTCTTATTTTGTATTTTCTTTATTTCTTAATCTTTAATAAACTTCATAAAAATATTCTTTTAGCAGGGAAATTAATCTTTAACCTTAACAAAGTGAAGGTAAAATCAGATGAAGGAATGACATTACCCTATCACACAAAAATCTAGTCCTTTTTTTCTCTCTTATAGTATGGCAACTTCCTATAATCTTGGCTGCAAATGGGTAAAAGCGAAATATTACTGCATTTCTCCTACAGACTTGTGGGATAGAAATTACTTTAATTGGGTCCTGATTCAAGGAACTGTTATAGGTTTATTTCCCTTTACTTAGAATTTTTTACACAGAAGACTTTGATAGTCTATATTTCATCCAGAAGTTACCTTTTCTCTTTTATTTGGATTCTTTTTTATTTCTCTTGCTAATTGATTCATATACCTCATAACTTAGCCATGCATGCATCCTTAAGTGATCCCTGTGTTCTTTAATTTCATCTTCAGGGGGGGAAATATATAATTATTCTAAAATGAAAAGTTAAAATTCATTTTGAGAATAATTTTAGATTAAGAAATATGCTACCTCTCCGAATCCAGAAAGTGAATTGTTTGGAGAAGGCATCATGAAGAGGCCTCCACAGACCATACACTGTACCAGAAGATCCACAGTAAACTTTGGGATGTAGTGATCTGAATTGTGTGGGGTTGAATGCAGTGTTTTGTATGTATACTCTTATGCTGAAGGGAACTGCCCCCTAACTGGCTTTTTGACAATGTACTTAGCAATCATTGGTTTTGTTCTTTTCCCCTTTTATCCCCAAATTACTTTAATTCCAAAGTTGATTATATTTACAAGATCTACTAGGACTAGTCTTCCACAGATCTCACAGGGGATTGTATAATTGAAAATCTGTTACCTTAAAAAAGAACTACAAGGGGCAGCTGGGTAGCTCAGTGGATTGAGAGCCAGGTCTAGAGATGGGAGGTCCTAGGTTCAAATATGGCCTCAGACACTTCCCAGCTGTGTGACCCTGGGCAAGTCACTTGACCCCCATTGCCTAGCCCTTACCACTCTTCTGCCTTGGAGCCAATACAGTATTGACTCCAAGACAGAAGGTAAGGGTTTTTATTAAAAAATTAAAAAAAAAAAGAACTACATTTCCCGGGACCACACTGACTTCCTATCGTTACGTACTTCCTATAGACAGGATATTAGGCGGGGACATGGAAGGTCCTGCCCTCTCTTTGGCTTGAAGCGAGCATGGTGGTGGTGGAAAGCTAAGCCCAGGGATTTTAAATGGGCTAATCAGTCATGGGCATGTGGTCTTCATTTTGTATCCTCTTTATTCCTTGATTTCTACTGATTATTAATAAATCTCATAAAATATAACATTTTATTATTGAGATCTAATTTTCATTTTTACACTGAGCAATCTGGCCAGGTTATGACATGCATATAAACATTCAATTCATTAAATTAGTACATCATTATGCATTCCTTGAACAAGAGCTAAAGCGGACAAGCTGGGGCCAAAATTGAATAGGAAGAGATCTGACTACACTGCTTTTTGTCAACTATATGGTCCTTTCAAAGACCTCAATAACAAAGTTCAAATTTTGAATTCTTTATTTATTTATTCTTTAATAATTCTACAATGTTCCAAAAGACTCAACCCCAAATTTTTCATCTACCAGATAGGACTAATGCTCATAGCTGCCTACCACAGGGTTGTTAAAATATTAAAATGAGAAAAAGTAATCATTGTGAAAGAGATCAGTATATTTGTTAGGAAGCTAATGAATATCAAGGCAGATAGGGTATAAAGGCAATGAGAAAAAAAAGGGAGATTAAAGATATAAGAGGCATTAGAGAAGCAAATCAGTAGAACCTGTTGACAGTGAAAATGAGTAAGGGAGATATATACTGAAGGAAGGAAAATATGAGAGGGGATGAGAAAGTAAAGGAACTACTGTAGAGATAAAACTAGGCAAGTTGTCAAGCAAGAGAGTGAAAATTCGTGTGGGCAGCTGTGTGGTTCAGTGGATTGAGAACCAGGCCTAGAGATGGGAGGTCCTGGGTTCAAATTTGAACATATACTTCCTAACTGTGTGATCCTGGGTAAGTCACTTGATCCCCATTGCCTAGCCCTTACCACTCATCTGCCTTCTAAGATGGAAGGTAAGGGTTTTAAAAATAACAAACCTGTGAAAAATCTTAAGAAATCAGCTTTTTTCATGACTTTCTTCAGCTACCATTACCAGAATAACTGGATATTAATAGCAACCAGGAGTAATGTAGGTCAGAAAGTCAAAATAGTCAGAAGCAAGAGATTCTAAGGTAGCAGCAAATGACACATTAAAGTATCAAATGGTAAGCAAGTGAACCTAGAGTTGGGGAAATAAACTAAGACAACAGGAACATATGAAAGGACCATTTGCCACAGTAACAGCAAAAGGCAGATTTAATCTGGGAAAAGAAATTAGGAATGGTAGTAGTTTAGCAAAGTTAATAGATTAGGAATGTAGGATAGCTGATTCTATTATAAGTGCGATAGAACTCAATGACATGTTTAATAAACCAGGAGCAAATTATTTTAAAAAGAATTCCATAAAAATATTTCTGGGAAAAAATGGGAAAGCACTCTGGCAGAAATTAGGCTAAAAACAATACTTTATATCATACCTCGCAATAAATTCAAAATCGATGTGACTTGAATATCATGCCATTAAAAAAAACCAAAACTGGAGAGTACCATATCATACCTGTCATAGTTATGGGCAGGAAAAGACATCCCTAACTAAATAAAAGATAAAAGGAATTCCAAAAGATAGAATCTTAATTATCCAAAATTGAAAAATTGTACTAAACTAATCTAAGTAGGTAGTATAAGAACTGAATAATATTTCTACCCAGATATATATTTTAAAAAGTTTATTAAGAGGGTAGACAATCATTCCTAAGTAACCCGACCACATGGCCCCTAGCCTGCATGTCTCTTCTCTCCTTACCCCCTCACCTGCCTGCTCTGTTCTCTTCTGTTTCTCCCCCGATTTTCTCCAAACCTTCATCTTTACTGACGCATCATACATTGACCGACCCAAAACCTGGCACAACTATGCTATCTCAGGAATGTTTGATGGACAGGCTACTCAGGAGGGGGAAGGGATAAAATGTCCTTGAAACAGTAGGCCAATAAGGAAAGCTAATTAAGCCAAAATTGTATCATTTCTCAAAAGAGAATTTGATATATAAGCTACATATACAAATGACAAACAAAATTCATTCTCTCATAAGTGGCTACAAGATACAAATCAAAAGTTCTCCAAAAAAAGAATTGCCCTTTATTAGTAACCACAAAGAAGAATGCTCCAAATTATAATATGAGAAATGCATATCAAAACAACCCTAAGGTTATCTCCTTACACAACCAGCAAATTAGAAAAGATGACAGAAGAGAAGTCAATGCTGGAAGAGGTATAGGAAGATGGACAACACATATAATTTAGTGATGGAGCTATAAATCAGCATAATAATAATCTGCAATGTTAATAATGTAAATGGAAAGAACCTAAAACAATAAAAAATAAATGTAAAATAACAAATAAGATACTCTGAAAGCCAAATCCTTTGCAGAGGTGGGAGGTCCACATAAGATATTTCATGTATTTTCTGATTATTTTCCAAAGTACTGGTTAGTTTTACTGTATGTTTTCTTAAAATTTTTTTTGTTGAATTAATAGATGAAGAATAACTTATGAGCTTCTAATGAAGGAACCGAAAAATATTAAAACAAAAGACATTATCTATATATACACATCTTTTTGTCAGGTGATACTTTCTGTGGTGTGGGGAGAGGAAGGGGCTGAAATATCTGGGAATAAATTCTCTTAAGTAATTTTTAGGGGAAAAAAATTTTTATATGAGTGAAGAGATATTGGAAGAAAAGAATTTTCTGATCTCCTTCTGAAAGAATCCTAAACAAAAAAGGATTAGCAATGTCATAGTCAATACCCAAAGGTCTGGAATCAAAGAAAAAATAATGTATCAAGTGTCCAGAGAGAATTAGTTCAAGTGCCAAGGAACAGTACTGAATATCTCAAAAGGTCTGGTACATTCTACTATAAATGAATGATCTTAGAATAAAATGTTCTAAATACAAAAATCAAGAGAAATCTAGAAAGGTAAAATTATTAGAGCTTGCAGGGAGCTATATATGAGGATGCACTAAGAACATTCTAATAGAGTGAAGAAGAAAAAAGCATTCCTTTGGAAACCTTAAGTCTTCAAGGGATATAGAGTTCAGAAAAAAAATACAGAAAAAGTAAGGATGGAATGGTTCTATTCTGAGAGAAAAGAAAAGTGAAGCTAAAAGAATTATTACACTCCATCTTTAGAGAAAGAATTAGTGGATTTGAATGCAGATAAAAGCATACAATTTTTTACTTTGTGCTTTTATTTTTTTGATTTTGGTTTTATATGAGTATTCTCTCAAAATATGACCGATATTGAAGTATGTGTTGCAAGAATATATATAACCCAGATCAAACTGCTTACCATCTTAAGGAGTAGGGAAGGAAGAGAGGGGAAGGATTGTTATAACATGTAATTGAGAAAAAATACTAAATAAGAAGGGTTGAAAATATATACACAGTGTATGTCAAATTCAACAAGACCAAGTCTCACAATTTCCCACAAACAACACTGCTTCTGGACTTCTTTGAGGGCCATTTCTCATCATACTCCAACACTACATACCTAACATTAATCCTCTACACCATCTCCTTTCACCTTCCTTTTATGTATCACCTTCTCCCATTAGATTATAAGCTCCTTGAAAGCATGGACTTTTTTAAATTTGTATTTTCATCCACAGCATTTTGCATAGTGACAGGAATACAGTAAATGTCTATTATATGATTAAAAGAGCAACAAAAAGAGAAAGATATAGAGTATAAGTGATAATACAAGGGAGGGAACAGTTACAAACAAAACAAACTTCCTGAATTGGAAAAGCATATTAAAAGAGAAAGTTAAAATTTTGCATCAAAATACCTTTAGCCACTTCTGAGCCCAGTGAACCATCAGAGAATTGATGAACTACTAGTAAGAATAAACTGTATTTGTGAAATTGACAAGACAATTTCAGAGAATTCCGAGTAGTGTAAAATGATGCACTGGGAAGTAATCAGAACAAAGAAAACAATCAACAGAATATATCACTGGAATTTAGGATTATGACTTTAAGAAAGGCTTTGCAGTCAGTGCATCACCATGCCTGAAGACTAAATTATCAGTCTTTGGAAATCAGACATGCAGTATTCATAGGACCACCTTAACTGGTCAGGAATTTTGTAGACCCAATAGTGTTTTAAGCTTATTCACCCAGAGACGAAGGAGGCTTGGGGATAGTACAGTTCCTGAGATGGTCAGGGTAAAAATGCTTGTATACTTGTTCTTGTTGCATTTTTAAGAAAAGCTAATTAAGGATTTCTAGGGGTTGAGCAAAAATGGCAGAGCATATAAGGCTGAGCTCTCTGAACAACTTTAAAATAATGCCTCGAAAAAAATTCTGGATTGGCAGAAGAAGCAAAATGTAAGACTGGGACATTATTCCAGCCCAAGGAAACTTGGGGAGTCTGAAAGAGAGATCTGTTTGCTTACCATCTTAGGGAGGGAGGGAAGGTCAGAAAAAAAAGAGAATTTGGAACTCAAAACTTTTTTAAAATGAGTATTAAATTGTTTTTACATCTACTAGGGAAAAATATTCATAAAGTTTTTAATTAAGAGGGGGAGAGAGGGAGAAAGAGAGAGAGGTGGCAGTAGTGAAGGCCAGGTTGAAGCCTACATGGAGGAAATACCAGTGATATTTAAGTGCTACCAACAGAAGTAGCAGCAATTTGGGAAACTCTAGAGCCAGAGATAGTAAGGGGACCTGGCAACTGGTCAAAAATAGATTATTCCTATGCTAGCACTGGACTCAGAACCAGATATGAACTGGCAACTCCACTGCCTATATCAACACATAGTTCTTAAGTGCACTTCCTGGTCAAAAGGAAATAGACCTTAGGGGAAGTATTTCCTTTTTGTTCCAATGGATCAAAAATCCAGAGGAACAATTATAATACCAAAGAACACCAAAGGTAAAGGCCAGAGGGAAAATCAGGAGACCAGAGACCAAACTCTGGAAACACTGATAACTTCCAAATACCCAGAACCTGTCCTGAAAACAGCAATGCAAAAAAAAAAAAAGCCTAAAGCTTGGGATAATTCCTCTTTTGCTTCCCCACCCCTCCACTACTCAAGGCAGCAACAAAGCCTAACTTTAACATAAAGTTCAAAATCAAGAAATAAAGTGAGAAAATGAGCAAAAAGAAAAAAAGAATTTGAATGTAAAAAGCTACGAAAGGAAGGAAAGCTGAAGATAATCTCAGAAAAAAAAATACAAAGTCAAAACAATTACAAGTAAAGCCTCAAAGAAAAATAAGTAAATTAGACACATGCTGTAAAATTGAGATTTGAACTCTGGACTTCAATCCCCACAAGCCCTAGCTCCACTTCCCCAAAATGCTTTGTAATCTCACAGAATTCTGAGGTGGGTGAGATCGAGAAGGTATTTAAGCTGATGCAAAGGCTTTTGAGGGCTCTTTTGGACTTCCGTTTTAGAGCAGAGGAGTCTCTTCCATGATGTGAGATTATCTTGTCTAGGCCACTCTGGCCTAGGCACGTGTTTCTTATCCTGTCTTTTCTTTAATCCTTAACTTTTAATAAACCTCTAAAAATTATAATACTCCTTGCAGAGAGAAACTAATTTCTAACTGCCTCAGTCTCCCCTAAATTTTAACTGTTACAAAGCCCAATGAGAATTCATGGAAGAGCTTAAAAAACTGAAGTAAGGAGCTCCTTAAAAAGCAGAACTAGCCCTAATGGGGGAAAAAATGTATAACAGCTCACAAAAAAAACAAAAAGAAAAAAGAAAAACCCTTAAAAATTAGAACTGGGATAGTGGAAACTAATGTCTCCATAAGACATCAAGAATTAACAAAGTTAAAAGAATGAAAAAATAGAAGAAAATGTGAAATAATAATTGGAAAGACAACTGGCCTAGAATATAGAATGAGGAGATATATAAGTGTTGAACTACCTAAAAAACAAGATGAGAAAAGAGTCTAGACATCCCATGTCAAGAAATTATCAAGGAAAGTGGCCTCTGTATCCTAGAACCAGAAGATAAAATAGACATTTAAAGAATCCACAAATCACTTTATAAAAGAAATCCCAAAATGAAAACTCCCAGGAATGACAGCCAAATTACAGAGCTCCCAGGTCACAGAGGAAATATGCCAAACAACCAGAAAGAAACCATTCAAATATTGTCATCTGACTCTAGTGGCCAGGCAAAAGTCATGAAGATTTAGGGTCCAGAAGGAAATGGCTGCCTTGGCATTTTCAATGTCTGACCAAATGACCCACAGTGCCAGCCTTCATGGCCATTATTCTCCTCTACCCATTTTCCTAGGCAAGTCTTCACATAACTGAAGTAGAGATCCCCCTAACCCACTGACAAGTTTTAGGCCTGTCAGTTAACCTCAACCTGGTTTAACCCATGTGCATGGATGGTTTAACTGGCGTGCAGCAATTATGCATGCTACAGTTTCTTGGATCCACAAGTGAGCCCTCGAAGCAGAGGTGCAAGTCCTCCTTGAATACTCAAACATCATCATGAGAGGGGCTAAAAGGTGGATCATTAAGCTCCTCCTAAAGCTTTCCTTTATAAAGGGCTCACAAAGTTCTAGCCTCTATTTGGCTTTGAATCCATTGAACACCATATCCCCTGGTACTCTTACTCTCCTTTCAGCAGTCTTTATTTTTTCCCCCAATTTCTATGAAGGAAGGAACTTTCACTTTTTCTTATTTGTATCCTCAGAACTCATCAACAGAACTCAGCAAAATGCCTAGCACATAATAGGTGCTTAAAAACACTTTTAGAATTTCACTTAATTTACACTGAACTCTCTCTCCAGTAGGAGCTCCTTGGGAATCCAAATTTAGATCAAAAGGTTTTTACCAGATATATCAAATGAAAGCATGGAAGATGCTTATAGAATTAACTTTTCCCACCTGGAATACACTGGCTTGGGTAGTATGTCTCCTCCTATCCTAATCTTCCTCTCCTATCCCCAAACAAATTAAATTACTTAAGTTTTTCCTACACACTGATGTACAAGTTACCTTTTCGTAGAACTTTATACAGGGTACATTGATCTCTTTGTGACTTTTTTCTTTTTTTTATATATACCTCTACTTGAAAATTTTTATTTAATTAATTTAGAATTATTTTTCTATGATTACAAGATTCATGTTCTTTCCTTCCCCTCCTTCCAACCCCCTCCCATAGCCGATGCACAATTCCACTAGGTTTTACATGTGTCTTTGTGACTAATTAAGAAATGAATGTACAGCTATAATACTTCAAGGGGTTCTCTTTTTAGGACAAAGTTTTTAGGGATCTGGATTTCTAAAGTAAATGAGGAAAAAGCAGAAATAAATTTCAATTTCTACTCTAAATGTCCAGAAGCCATTTAAAAGGAATTTTTAAAAAATTAGGCTGTGAGCTATGTAAGAGTAAAGTTTGTTTTTGCCTTTCTCTAGAACCCCTGTACCTATCAGTGTCTGGCATAAAGCAGGCCTTAAGAAATGCTTGCTGACTTGATGATTTGATTTGTTTTCTATGTGCCCAAAACTAAACTAAACTACCAGTCCAGTCCTCAAAGAGGATACTTTTTAAGAGGAAAGGCAACATGTATATGGAAGAGGCTGAGGGAACTCTGAGGTGAAAAGGTTCAGGGATGGTAAGAGGTGACATATGGTGCATAGATTGGACCTCTCTAGGAGAAATGGATGAAGTAATTTGATTTGATTGTATTTATACGTATATAAATACTTATAGAACTAGAAAGGAGTTAGTTGAATATGACTGGGGCTTTCCTGAAAGGCAGGAAAGAGGAAGTTATTAATCAGAAAAGGAAAGCCCCAGGACACAAGTAATTTTGGGACATTATTTCTTACTCTGGCTTCATGGAAACTAGGAAGGAGGTTGCCTTGCTACACAGTCTCCAAACCTCTGGAGACCCGAACTCGGTTTTAAACTCAAACCTTGGTGCTAAACTGTCTGACTGGTCAGTAACCCGAGTCAAAAATTTCAATAGTCAATTATATATAGCCAGCTTCAAACACTTCATATATCCTATTGAGCATTTACCCTAATTCTCTTTTTGTTAGCCAAAACTGGTTATAGCTTTCTATCTTTTGCTCTAGGAACAGTAAGCAGATCAATATTGCCTTCTACAAAGAAGAAGTTAACCCATCCCTTAGGGCCCTACTCATCATCACAGTGACTTATCAGATCAAAACAACCTTCCATGGTAACTATTCCCCTATATGAAGTTCCAGGAGGGCAAAGAGTATTTTTTTATTTTATGTTCAATATTTAGTACAGTATCTGTCACACAGCAGAGTCTTAATATTAACTGATTCTTTGACACAAATAGTAAGCATGCATAGTAAGCTTTTCACATACATTGATCTTTTTTCACTGCCCTCTGAATGACAAAACTAAATTCTTATATTTCCCCCTTATTTCTCTACTCTGAATATTTACATAATTAAATCTAATTTAGGTTAAATACTGTTAAATAACTCTTCAAAATTCTACTCTATGAAATTATCCAAGTTTACATATATGCACGTTTTAAAAATTACAAAGATATTGCTTATAGATCATCTGGTATCTGGTCAAATATAATGTAGACAATAAGCAAATAAGCATAAGTTCACTTAATTATTTCATCAACCTATGAATTTTAACACTTTTATTAAGAATAGTCTCAAAACAAGACTTATGTTTGCAACATGATATATTCTGATAGAATATAGTCTATAGTCCTACTGGAAGAAAAGCAAATATAAAAGTGTTGGATTTTTAATAAAATAAACTGAATCTTTCTTAACAGGAAAAAAAAAACTTTTTTTAATTCTCATTGCTGAGTTATTTTAAGAGCATCTCTCACTAATCCTCAGAATTTCATTCTTCAAATATCCATAAGATATTGACATTTCTCTTTCATTAAGTTTCTCTGGTACTCAGAAACAAAAACAAAAACCCTTCAATGAACTAAGTTTATTCTTTAATATAAGTTCAAGACACTCATTCTTCTAATAAAGCTTTGCTGCCACCTAGAGGGATGCTAGTAACTATGATTTTAAAATAGCAATGGACAAGTTTGTCTTTCTCAATCAATAACAAATTCAAATGTCAATTTTCTGTGCCCTGGTAGTATCAGTTCAGTACTATAATATACATTAAATGCCTACTACAAGAGGAGAGAAAACATACTATCAAATGAAAAATTAAAAGCTAATTAATTTAATCTTTTATAACTTAAAGGTGGCACAGGAGAGAGTGGCAGGTCTGGAGTCAGGAACACTCATTTTCCTGAGTTTAAATCTGGCCTCTGACATTTAGTAGCTGTGTGATCCTGGGCAAATTACAATTGTTGGCCTCAGTTTCCTCAAGTGTAAAATGAGCTACAGAAGGAGATGGCAAATCACTTGAGTACTTTTGCCAAGAAAACGCCAAATGAAGTCATAAACTGAAACTAAATGAAGTCACAACTGAAACAGATGAACAACAAACCTTAAAAGGTTAGTTTGTGTATAATTTTCAGGAATTTTTAAATAAAGATATTAATGCTTCATTTTTTTTGACAATTCCTCAATTCAGCTTCCTAATGCCTCCCTCTGTGCTTTTTCACAAATTATTCCTCCATACCTACCTATGGAATATGTTCTCACCTTGCAAGTTTTCTTCAATGCTCATCAAAAGTCTTTCTTGATTTTTCTAGTTGAGGGTTCAATAGAAAGAAAACTAGCTGTAGACAGTGGACATGGGTTAAAATTCTATCTATGATGTTTACTATCTGTGTGACCCAGGGCAAGTCACTTCAGTTTTCTCACCTGTGAAATTGGATAATTGGATGAGATGATCTCTAAGTTCCTTCCAGCCACAGACATTATATATGATAATACTGCTATCAAATTGCTTTGTATTTATGTTTTCATGTTCTATTTCCTGGTGAGATATAAGCTCCTTAAGGATAGGGTTTATCTTCACATCTCCAGCATTTTGCATAATACCTTGTAAATTTGTTGTTTGGATGTCTCAGTTGTGTATACAACTCTTCATGGCCTCATTTCAGGTTTTATTTACAAAGACAATGGGATGGTTTGCCCTTTATTTCTCTGGTTCATTTTACAGATGAAGAAACTGAGGCAAACGGGGAAAGTGACTAGCCCAGTGTCTGTGGCCAGATTTGAACAAGGTCTCCGTGACTTCAGGTCTAAGGCTCTACCTGCCCTACCTAGTAAACAGTAAACATCTAATATATTTAATAAACATTAATAAATATTTTTGAATTGAAATAGTATTTGCAAAGACTAAATTAATCATGGTTCCTCTGCCCTATGATATTTCAAAATAAACATCAAATTAAAATACAAATTACTTAATACTTTAATGATTCTGTAATGTCTCTGAAGAGGGTATCCTCACTCTTAGAACAAATTATAACCCAGCTACTCCTTCTACTTGTATGCTGTTTTTGTCCCTGTTCTTCCATAAATCCCACAAAGGGAATCAGCTCAAAATTGTAGATAAGATTCTTACTAGCTGTATGACCTTAGACAAGTCACAACCTATCTGTCCCAATGTCCTCATCTGTAAAAAGGGTTACTAGCTCTAACTAGAGTTGTTGTGAGATCAAATGAGAAATGTGTAAAGAAAGAGCCTTGCCAGGGCAGCTAGATGGTTCTAGACCTAGAGAAGGGAGGCTCTAGGTTCAAATGTGGCCTCAGACACTTCCTAGCTATGTGCCCTGAGCAAGTCTAACTTAATCCCAACTGCCTAATCCTTGGGGCTCTTCTGCCTTGGAACCAGTACACAGTATTGATTCCAAGACAGAAAGCAAAGGTTTAAAAAAAAAAAAAGCCTTGAAAAACCTTAAAAGCACTATATAGCTATTATTATTTTACATTTCATAGCAGGGAACTCAGATGCCCATCTCTAATCTCTTACTCTTACCACCTGAACAGACCATATCGTTTTCCAAATATGTATTTTCTCCCTAATATCTCTACCTCTACAGAAGTTGTTGAAAATGCAACTGTAGATACTTTGTGCCTAATGCATCTCTCCTTTACTTTTTGGTTCACTCACAACTTTGATTTCACAGAAAAAATGTAGCATCTACTAACGCAAACAATGTGCTAAGAGCTAGAAATACAAATACAACAATGAATCAGTCCCTGCCCTCAAGGAGCCTACTATAACACTAGTAGAGAGAGACAACACATATAGATAAGAAATCAAGGGAAGATAGTCTGGGAATCACAGGAATGGTGAAAGAAGCCATATTGTCCCATCTCTTTTCAGAAGTAATGAGGGTATTGATTTGATTCCATGAATAAGAAGTGGAAATCTAAGAACTCTGTTAAAGAAATAAATTCATACTGAGTAGGGGATAAGAGAAAGTTGTTTATGGAGATGGCACTTAATCTATGTGAATAAGATATGAACCAGAATAAGAAGAGAGTTAGTAATCAAGGGTTATTAAAAGACATTCTAAGTCTAGATGCAGGAAGGGGAAATACGACAGACAGGGTTGTATATAAGGGGCAGAAAAAAAAAAGACATTTAATTAGGAAAAAAGCCTCATGAATCCATCCTATGTGAATTGCTCAAAAATGACAGTCAATGAGTCCAAATTGATACAGGCTACTTCCCCAAACATCCTACATTACAAGAGTCAAAAGTATTCCGATAGGCATTTATTCCAACCCACACATGGGAAAAAAAAATCCTCTCTACAACCACAGTAGAAGTTTATTCTTTCTTTATATTATTTCTTCAAATTATGCAGAATCTTTTCTTTTTTTGCAATTTTCACCCATTATGCTTAAGTCTTCCCTCTAAGGCCAAGCAAAACAAATCTAATCCCCCTTCCATTCAAAGAACCATCCAAATACTTGAAGATGACTATCATATCTAACTCTTCTCTTTCCCAGGGTAGTGATACCACTCTAGGCTGAGATTCCTCATTACTTAGTCTTTTTATGGCATGATCTTTAAGATTGTGACTTTCCTGGTTTCTCTCACTGTTGACAGGGGCCTCAAAGTTCATCTAGTCCAATTCATATATATAAAACAACAACAACAACAAAAATTCTTTCAACAATATATTCAAAAAGTGATCATCTAGCCATTGCTTTATGTCTTTGAGGGGAGAAACTTATTACTACTTTCCAAAGGAAGTCATTCTATTTTTAGACAGCTATAGTTGTTTAACAAAATTTTTTTCTTTACATCAGCATATATTTGCTTATTTGTGAATGCTACCAGTTGGCTCATAATTTTGCCCTTTGGGGTCAAGTACAACAAACCTAACACTTTTTTATATATGATAGTTCCTCAAATTCTTGAAAAAGAGTTCCCATATCCCTTTTCTCTTCCTTTAGTTTGATCCTCACATAGCATAATCTTGGGGTTCTTGCCATCCAGGTTTTCCTCCTTTGGATATTCACTTACTTATTAAACTCCTTCCTCCCAGAATATAATACGATCATGATAAAATATGTTGGGACTATCACCTCTCTCCCTTTAAGTGAAGATCAATTCAACTCACTAACTAAACAATTGTCTTATATTTTATAATAACATGTCATATATGAGAGGTAATTTGGCAATAGGTAGGCTGTAAAGTCAGTCTTAGTTTTGATATTAGATATAAAATCTAAGAGTACACACACACACACACACATATATATAAAGGGTTTTAAAACCTTAAAGCATTATATATTAACTTACATCCATCCTTCCTAACCCAAACCTACTCATTCATTTTTTTCTCTATATATGCTTTTAGTACTTATGTCTTTAATTCTATTACTGTCCCTTAGAGGTCTTTCTGTATCTGATTTTCTTCTTCTCTATTCTTTTAAGTGACCATAACATACAATTATATTTTAATTATTATTATTTGTTTTTTATCATTGTTGTTATTGCTTTTTAACTTTTTTATAACTGTTTGCTTTATTTATTGAATAAAGTATTAGGTTTCCTAGTGTTAATTTTAAAAAGAGAACAAATGAATCATTTTATAGTTCTCTTAGGAAAAGAATTAAATTGCTATTTTATTTTTGTGGCCCTCAAAATGCCATGAAGAAATAAAAGAACTAAGAAATTAGGGGGAGCTTGGGTGGGGAGAGGAATTCTAACATGGTATTATTTCCTTCTTTTCTCATACTAACATTCCATTCCACTAGCAAAACATCCTATATAAAGATGTTCTAGTCCCTAAATAGTAATGAAATGATAATAACCCTCTGCCCATCATCTCCCCCCAGTATCTTGCCAGTTCACTTCTCTTCACATGTTGGTTGAACTTTATCAAACAATTCAGTTTTCAAATAATTACAAAACTAAAAACTATCCTATTATAGGAGGGTAACTACAATTTGGCAACAATTTATATATATGACTACCCACCTGTTATGAAGTAGTCAAACAATATTATGGGGTCAATTAGATCAATAGAAACAATATTCAAAGGGTTATGCAAGTCAAATGACAATGGAGCAGAATTTCACAATATGCATTGTGAGATTTATATATAATGTATAAAAAAATCCAGTAAAACTATGTACACCATGTAAGATTGTCAGATAATGCTTACAAAAATGAGTTTTTAATTCTAGAGCTAAAGCAAGAATTTGATAAAATTTACATTTGTAAACTACTTCAATAATTTGGTTAGAATCAATACCTAGCTAACACTCCTGGCATATAATTGACTATTATTTATTGAACCAATACAGTAATATTGAATATTCAAATAAATACAACCTTAGAAAAATTGCAAAATTTATCTAAAATATATGCTTAGAAACTCATTGTTTATGGCTTTAAAATTAGCAACCCCATAAAAGGAAATAAGCATGGTATACTTTACTTCTCAAACTTACTAATGAAGGGACAGGGAGATTCATAATGTTGAAGTCTTACCTAATCAAAATTCATGCCAGCTATTCCATAGATTTTGAGGATTTCCAGCTGACAAACACTGACACTATCAACACATACCAACCTAGACAGTTATAAGACTTTTAGGAAATCAAAATTAGCTCTTCATCAGTAGAAGGATCTTTGACTAGAACTAGTACTTCCAGTAAAGTCATTAATATTTGTTTAATGTCCCAACAGTGGAAAATGAATGTTTATAATATTTTTATATTCCTTAAAATGATTATGTTTTTAATATATTTTTAAATGTCTGTTTATGAATAGCTAGTAAAAAGTGACAATATTTTGAGTTTGGTGGAAAAAAAGTAGAAGATAACAAGAAAAAATCAAATTATACTTGTAGGCTGTTCATGCATTGGTTTCTCTTCCTATCATTCTTTGGAGCCCTTAGGAAAAAAGATAACAACTACTAAGACTATGCCCCCCAAAAAAGTAAAATGAAAAAAAAGGACCATTTGTACAAAAATATTCATAGAAGCTCTTTATGTGGTGGCAAAGAACTGGAAATGAAATGGAATAAACCAATTGGCAAAGGGCCAAAAAATATATAGTATATTAATGTTTTACAATACTATTGTGCCACAAAAAATTTAAAGAGATGATTTCAAAGAAACCTGGGAGAATATAGAGGAACAGATGCAAAGTGAAAGAAGTAAAAACAAAAAAAATTTAAGTATACAATAACAATGTCGTAAAAATGAATAATTCTAAAGAACCTGAAAACCTTAATCAACCCAACCACATAATTTCAGAAAATTTATGATGAAGAATGCTATTCATCTATCTGGAAAATGATAAGACTCAAAAAGCATGATACATACTTTTTTTGACAATGCCAACTTTGAAATTTGTTTTGTTTGATTCTATGTATTTGTTACCCTATTTCCCCAAAAGCAGCCATTATAGAGTTCCACTATTCCTATTCCATTCTTATGCCCCCAAGTTCCCAAAGGGATAGAAGTTAAGTGTTAAAGGAATATCCCAATTCTGCATTGGCTCTTTACCTGCATCTATGGAACATTAACTTAAAAAATAATTTCTTCTACAACCACTTTACCACTGAACTTCCAAGTAAAATATAAGTATATAAAGTTAAACTTTGCTAATGGATAGAAATGATTATGGTATACATGCAATAAGTGTCCATGTAGTGTATATACATAAATTATGTATAAACATTCACATCATTACACACAGCCAATACATCTAAATTGAATTAGATAGGAAAACACAAGTTTACATTTTAAAAGATATGAGAATTTTCCATTGTACTAAATCTACTTCAGGAAAATGCAATAAGTAATGGACACTCTAATGAGCTATTAATTTTTTATAATTTAAATACTGTCATCTTTGTCTTATGTTAACTTAAGTATATAAAGCCCAAATATATAACAGCACAATCATAAAATTCTCTCCCTTTAAGTTTATGGCTATTTTGAGAGGATTTTAGAAGTAAATAGTATTTTTCAAGGCAATTTTAAATTATGGTTCTCCTCACAGGATCACATTTTGGTTCTCCTTGGAGGATCACATGGTATCTTCAATTAAACAAACATTTATCATGTCCCATCTACATGTGAGGAACTGTGTTTTAACTTGACACAAATAAATCAATTCTTGGATTTTATTAAAACATAAAGAAGTGGTAAAGATCGATTACCCATTTTAAATTTTGGCACAGTTTAAAAGCTTAGTAAATATCACTATTATTTTCTTTCACATTGAAATAGTAAAAATCAGATAAGAAAGGGTAGTTTCTTAATATTGAAAGTGGCTGCTATCAGTTTTATTTGGGACTAATGGTAGACTTTTTTTAAGTGGAATCGGTTAAATTTCCCACATCCTGTTATTTAGCAGTTTTATAGATGAAAGGTAGAAAAGAATGGTAATAAAAGTACATATCAGTTTACAATAAGATTTACAAAACTAAAAAATAAATTTACTATTATTTTCAGATATATTATCTGATTGCCAGTTCCCATTTGTAAAAATAGAAATGGAGATTTCCATTTAAAAACTTATTTCAATATTTCCTATTTCAATAAAAATCCAAAGACCAAGGAATAAGTCAACACCTTAAGGCCATAAAGTAATATTTAATAATTTACTGCTCTATTACAATATATTCTACCCTAATAAACTTAAGAAACACCTCTGAAAATAAATTTGACAGAAAATGACTCTTTTACATAAGATAATATAGCTAAGAAAAAATCTCCCTTTTCATTACTTCCTGAGGTTTAAAAAAATTAAAAACAGACCCAAGAAAAGCACATTCAAATACGACAGTTTTAATATACTTTGGGAATATTCTATGCAGAATAATAAGAATTAAAAGATATGGACAAAGAATAAAATTTTATTAACACATTAAATATTCTTCCCTTAACTTTATAGAGAAATATCCACAAGCAGATGTTCAATTTTTAAACAAAAGAAAAGCATCTCCTGAGTTTTCTGTCCATTTACATAGCTTTTAAAAACAAGCACAAATCTTTGAGATACTTATATGAGCTAGAATTAAAATTCTGTTGTAAAATCCCAAGCTACAAACTAAAATGATTTCTGGATATATACAAGAGTTTAATGAATGGTGGCCTAGGGTAAATGAATAGGTAGCTGTCCTCAGAGCCAGGAAAACCTGGGTTCAAGCATTGCTTCTAGCACATACTTAGGGACAATGAGCAAACAACTTAACCTCTCAGTGCTCTAACTCTCTATCCCAATGAAATCACAGGCCTACTTCTATCCCTATCTAACCAAAATTAAATCAAAATGCCATATGAAACAAGTCTATATTATAGTATAAATACACCTTCACTTATTTCCAACACTCTCTGGATGAGGATGAATCTTCTTTATATCAAGGCTTAAAATTATGACAAATGAATTTGTTATAAAGAGCCAAACATATTTTTATCTAAAAAGCTTTAGTGTACAACTATCATGTATTTATCAATAATAGCTATTAAAAAACCACGTAATTTTAAGTTACATCTCAGCTCTGGCCTACAATTTGAATTTTTAAAAAATGATAAATAAAATAAGCACTTACAGTAAATATTCTCCTTCCGGTTCGATCAAAAGTTACACAGTATACAGAAGATAAATGTCCAAGAATTCTTTTGTGCATTTTCATGTGCTGATATACTGCAGTAGGTACAAGTCGCTCAAGTCTGTACTTTCCATTCAGTCTCCTTGAAAACAAAGTATCCGCTAACAAGAAAGAGGGGGGGGAAAAGATTTCTAAGTAACATCAGGATTTAGTTTTAAAACTACATTTTGATTACACTTACTTAAAAGGAAATTCTGTATTCATTACTATTTGGTATAGATATTTATAGACTATATCTTATCATTTATATAGAACCTAAGTCACTCTATTACATACTTTAAGACACTTTTACATGTTACTTCATTTGATCTTCATACAATTCAAATGGCTATGGTGGTCATTATTAATCCTATTCCAAAAATTAAGAAACAAAATTAAATGACTTTCCTGATGTTACAAAAACTGCTCAAGAGATTCATTAAAATCCATGGTCTCTAGGTTCAGATTGTTAGAATCTATAAGGAATCCTTAGAGATCACCTAGTTAGACACCTTTATTTTGCAAATTGGCAAATTGGGAAACAAACTAAAAGAGGCTTAATGACTTTCCCCCATCAGCTTGTAACACAGTAGGACACTGAGCCTAGGTCCAGTCCAAAGATAAATGGCAATTTGGCTGTTTTGTCTCAAAGTCATCTGAATGACTTTTAAGATTACCTTTTTATCCAAACAATAAAATTATTCTAATTTTCACATTTTATTAAGCATCAGTTTATATACTTTAAATTTCAAATAAAGAATTACATTCACAAAATCTTCAAAAAAGAAGTTCTATGAAGAAGGTTGAGTAACTTTCAAAACACTGGAATTGGCTAGGATAAAAGTGTATGTTGATCTAACTTTTAACTTGGACTTAACAAGTTCCTTACAGAAATTACACTTCATCCTCAGACACTAATATTGTTGTGTTTGCTAGCTATTTTCATTGTGGCTGTGTTTTTTTTACAAATACTTTTCATTAATATTGCAATGTGTGATGACCAAATGTCCCACAAAATATTATTTCTTGCTTTTGGGCATATCAAAAAACAGAAACCAAAAGACATACCATTCTGCCAACTTCTTTCTCTGACACTCAAAGGATGACCTATGTGCCACCCTCCTTTAGTCAGAAATTCCTTTTTTCTTCTAAATGGTTTTTATCAAGATTGATATGATCTACTCATTCAATATGTTTGCTCACTGGTCACTGAACACATTCAAAGAACCAACAGAGCAGTCAACTGAAATTTAATATTCTAACAACTGAAATTTTTAATGCTCTCTGCCCCATTCCTTGCCAGTCTGCCATCATCAATATAGAAGCACAAGTAGCCTACACATGACTATGGACCGTTTAAAATTTTCCCTTTTTCATAGGATATCATGGCCAGTGGTTTCATCACCATGACCTCAGTTTATTAGTGATGTGCCTGTCCATGATTAGATAGGCAGCTCCTCAGAAAACAGATTTGGTCCAAGCCTTTTCATCATGGAAGAAGCATAACCTTTTAGAACCCAATGTCAATATAACACCACAAAGAATCAGAGTAGGACTTCTTTGAAGGACTTTTAAAATACAAAACTTATATTGAGGACTTCTAAAATCTCAGGATTCTTTAGGAAGAATACTACAATTTTGTGTGTCATACAGCAATAATTACAACAAAGCTAAAAACTGTCCAGATTTTCTTTTAAATTTCCTATCATTAATCTTACTGTCTCACAAAGTATTCCATTTCATTGCTACCCAGGTCCAGTTATTAAAGTTATTTCCAATCTTCAATCAAAATCACTTCCCTCTAACTTCTACTTACTGGTATTATTTCTGTCTTCTGCAATTATACAGAGACAAGTATGTAACTTCTTCCTCCTTCCACATGGCAATCTTTCAAATAACTCTTTACATCCCAAGAATCTTGTTCCTTCAGATGTCGTCTTAACTCATCTAAAAGTGGCAAGATCTGCTTCTTTAAATAACAGATCTTAACAGAAAACTCAGCTTTGGCCATGTTAAATGCAATGTAATCTTTGAAAAAATAATAATAATCCTGCAAATGGAGTGTAATCTGGCATCCACTATCCTTCAAAACCATTCATCAGTAAGTTTTTATTTGCTGATATATGGGCCCCGATAATTCAATTAGGTGGCTGCATGCTTTGAGAAATTCAATACTAGTTTATGACATGATTCCTTCCCTGAAAAAGCTTACAATCCTTTTGGGAAAGAAAGAATTACCTATTTAACACAATTTCCAGAATTTTAATGCTGTGGGTACTACCCTCATCTCTAGAGATTATAATCTCTCCTATTTGTCAGACAGCTATAGAATATAGAATGTGAGATGGAAATATAGAATGCGAGATGGAAATTAATCAGATACTAAACTAGTGGTTAAGATTGTTAGGTGCCATAGTTTTGCTTATAGCAAGGTTAACAAAGCCTGAATATTTGAAGAAAGCGATTTGTAAACAGTTGTGGGGGGTGAATAGTAAAAATAAGGAGACAAAAGAAACAATCTGACTGGAACAGATGATTCCGTGATAAGTGGTGAAAAAAGGTTCTACAGCTGACACACAGCTGTAAAATAATCAACTAATAAATGTGGATTTAATCCTATAGGCATCTTTGTTTAACATCTTGGCAAAAAATACACCATAAAAACAATAGCTGCATGGATTGACTTATAAGAGAAGACAGTAGAGAGAAATATACAAAGGCCCAAATAAAACTAAAGAAGATCCATTACTTCTCCTACAAACTAATCTTTTTCTTTCTTGTATCTTTAAAAAAAAAAAAAAAACCTTTCTTTCTCTTCCCTTTCCTCAATGTCCAATGTCTTTAAACCTTGAGCCTTCTTTCATGAGTCTTAGCTAATCCCCAATTCCCTTAATACCCAAATGGTTGTCTTTATTGGAAGTCATTAAATAGTTTTGTAATAACTTCATCTCTATAAAGGCAACCAAACGCCTTTGTGATTGCCACAGTGGAAAAAAAAGGACAAATCCCATCTTCTGCACAAGATGATTTTTAAAAACTATCCATGGGGGCAGCTGGGTGGTTCACTAGACTGAGACCCAGGCCTGGATATGGGATGGCCTGGGGTCAAATTCGGCCTTAGACACTTCCTAGTTGTTTGTCCCTGGGCAAGTTACTTAATCCCCACTGCCTAGCCCTTACCACTCTTCTGCCTTAGAACCAATACACTGTAGTTAATTCTATAATGGAAGGTAAGGGTTAAAAAAAAACCACAAAAACTAAAAACTATACATGAAGAAAATTAAATTTACTAAACTAAGAAGAAATAATTAGCCAAATGAAGCAAAGTGCTAAGTAGCTTAGGATAGATGTTTATATAGACAATCTAAGTTAGACTGAACCTATCAGATGCGCTCTACAAAATTTCCTTTTAAAAAACAAAACCTAATCTACACCTGCAATACACTATACAACTTAAATAATAATTTTAAAAGTAATTTCTTTTTCAGACATAAATTTTTCCAATTTGATTCCTCACAATGAAAATTCAAATATGGATCTTAAACCCTCCAAAAAGCTCCAGGTCAATAAATAATGCCACAGAAAATCTCACTAAAATAAAATCCAAGCTCACTAATTTAGCAATCCAAAAAATTCATGAACTTGGATGCTAATAATAATAATAATAATACATCTGTATTTTCAATACAATTTAACTACAATTTTCCATTTCCTTCAATGAATGTGGACAACAATTCTGAGAAGCCTTTCATACTCTTCACCTGACTAAAAGAGCCCAATGACTCAAAAAAGATTAAGATTACCTAAATTAAATGGTCTTACTTTCTTTGAGGGTAACTGCACTTAACTCATTTCTGTCTTAGAAATGGGTGGATCTGGAGGGGAAGGAAGCTTCAAATATTTAATTTCTTCAGGGATCATGGTGTAGAAACTCTTCCCAATACACAATATCTCTATAGGTTATAGTTTTAGAAACTTGATAGAGAAGTAATGAGATTAACTTGCCCAAATTCACACAGCTATTATATTAAAGGTAGCCCTTGAGCCTAGTTCTTCTAAACTCCAAATTTGCCTTAAAAGAGAAACAGCATTCAAACTGAGTGTCCATAAGTAATTCACTTAACTTCTGTAGGGCTGTTTCCTCATCTCAAAATGGGGGTCTTGGACCAGATGAATTCAGTTCTAACCTAAGGGTTTATGGTGAAGGAATTTTAATCACAATCCACTAGATCTATGATGGAGAACCTATGGTACATGTGCAAAAAGAGGGCATGTGTGCCAAAAAGGGCACACAGAGCCCTCTCTGTGGGCATGTCTACAGTCACCTGCCAGAGTTCATTACTACAAAGTCAGAAAGACTCGGGGCTCCCCTACACCTCTCCATGCTCTAAGAACATTCCTCACTTTCCCTGCTCCTCTGCCCAGCAGCCCAATGGGAACGTTTCTTCCCTCCTCTCTGGGGTAAGGTGCTGGCAGTGGGGAAACCTCACATGCTGTGTACGGGTGTGATGCAGACAGCAGTCTGTTGAATCTGTGAAGGCAATTCCCATGGTAGGGTTGTAAAGGAGTCAGGTTTGAGGGGAGCATAGTTCACAACGTGGCATATAGCTGGAAGGGAGTGGAATGTTCGGCCACTCTCCTTTCCCTTTCCACACACTCTTCTCATCACCCACCCCTCCTACCCAGCAACCCAATGGGAAAGTTTCCTCCCTACCCTGTCTGGGGCAAGGGGGATGGTGGTGCACAGGGTGGCGCAGGCATGATACTTGGTCTGGGAAGGGGGGACAGGGCCTAGAACTGTTTCTAAAACAGTTTGCCATCTATGCACTAGATCATGCTAAATATAAAATTATCATTCTCAGTTTTTTTTAATTAAAATATAATTGGCCACATGCACAAAAATCAGAATACATACTATTAATGGAAACTTATAGTTAAATGATTACTGAATTATTCAAGTAAGGTAACTATCTAAACAGCTCAGACCATTTAACCCAGTTGTCCCATTCCTCTACACACACACACACTTAAAAATCTCCACATAGTTAAATATTCATAAGTGCATTTTATGTATGTGGTAGCAAAAAACTAGAAACAAAGCAAGTTTCCATAATTTGATAGTGAGCCAAACCAACTGTGGTTTCCAAAAACTGAAAAGAAATACATCTGCATTGTAAGAAATAACAAATGTGAGGAATTAAAAGAAAAATAGGAACTCTGACCACAAAGAAGGATTAAAATTCTCTTTGGTAGAATCCATAGCTTCCTTCAAAACTCAACTCATGTCAGTCACTTCCTTAGACAGCAGTTCCCTTCTCTACCACTAGAAGAAACCACTTAGCCTGTACTTTTCTTCCCCTTCACAATACCATGTTACAGTTAAACTTTTTCCACCACCAAATCTTATGTGACTAAACTCATTGAATGACCTACTTCAATGTTCCAAATCACAGATACTATTGGTTTATCTGTCAAATTACAATTGTAATTTTTCCTCATTGGAGGAAAAGAAATTAAAGTGGCTACCTCTATAATGAAAAATTCTGATTTAGAACTATGCAGGGCTCCACTAAGAAGTTCTCTCAGTCTAAGATACTCAAGTTGACCTGAGCTAGGCAATCTTACTATAGGCTTTTTTTTTTTCCTGAATATGGCTATTTCTCAATTTAAAGTAAATTATTTGCTTGTTCTGAGATGTGTCAACTTTTAACCAAGAATAGTTTCTCCCAGACTTATTAAAAGAGTATGTTCAAACTTGTGTTTGTAGAAATACTTTTTACAAAAAATCTGATAAAAAGATGTAGAATATTTGGTTCAAGGCCACAACATAGCAGAAATAATGTAATAAATATTGCTTTTGAATGAATTTTAAAATGATCTTTTGGTACTTAAATTTTTTAGAGTTTTTTATTGTTGCATCACTATTTCTGATTGAACATTTTCCCCTTCACCTCTTCAATAACAAGGCTAAAAACAGTTCAAGAAGCCAAGATATTGATCTTGTCTGAAATTAAATACAACTTCATAAACCCATAAGTCTCCTACTTCTCCAATGAAAAGAGGTCATGCTCACTTCTCTAGGAAAAAAAAAATTATTTTAATGGAGTTTTAAATGTTCACAACTTCCAAATGACATCTTTTTTAGCTGAAAATCCAACTGGTCTTTTATTGACTATTTGAGTACTAGGGCAAACAATATTCTGCTCACTCCTCATTGATTATTCATATAAAATTATGTAAATAGAGAAAATGGAAAAAATGGAGAGTGAAGCTAAAAAATGGGAATAGTAAATACCTAAATTATCTTTGTTCTTTTCCTTCTAGCATTTTCCCTTTTGGTCCATCTAAAAAAAATAAGGGAAGGAAAACATGAGATCTTAAGAACTTAAAGAAGCTAGAAATTTTAAAATGACCAACTTGGAAAGGATCATGTTCATGCCACATAACTTTATTCAAAATCACAAAACAATTTCTCTAAAGTTCTTAATGGCAGGTTGACAGTCTGCAACTGCCAGCTATGAACTAGAATTTTACTCTACTCACCTTCAAAAAATATAAGCAATCAGGGCAGGTAGGTGGCTCTGAGGATAGAGAACCATGCCTAGAAACAGGAGGTCCTAGGTTAAAATCTGGTCTCAGATACTTGTTAGCTGTGTGATCCTGGACAAGTCACTCAACCCCTATTGCCTAAGCCAGTGATGGTGAACCTTTTGGAATTTTATAGAGACCCCCTACCATGCCCTACCCCAACCCCCCCAAGATGTGTGCCTGTTCTTGACCCCTAATGTGTGCCCTAACCTTCTGACCCCTGCATTCAAGGGGGGTAAGGGGGAGGCCCAGGGAGTGGTATCAAGCTTAGAGGGAAAGCTCCAGTGTCCCATACCCTCAAAGGGGTCGGTGGGTATGTTGCCCCAGGCTACCAGCCCTTGGTTAGCTTCACTCCTCACCCCTGCAGCCACACTTGGCCTCCCCGAGCCCCTGCAATTGTGGAGAGGGTAGAATGTCTTACCCATTGAGTTCAGGGGCAGGGCCAGGCTCCCAGCTGGTAAAGCCAGGGACCTGCATGTGCCCTCAGAGGAGTCTCTGTGTGCCGTTATGCATGTGTGCCATAGGGCTGCCATCACAGGCCTAAGCCCTTACTGCTTTATTGCTTTAGAACCAATACTTAGTATGGATTCTAAGATAGAAGGTGGTATGAGTTTTTTGTTTCTTTTTAATTACCAACCAATACTTAAGTATGGATTCTAAGATAGAAGGTATGAGTTTAAAAAAAAAATACCAATCAGGATCATTTTCTACTAAAAACAGAGGAATCTATTTTCTTCGTTCTTAGACTGACAAAATATATCCCATTGTGGAAGTCAAGTTAATTTCTCCATTAATTAAGAATTATTGTAGGAACTATATTTAGACTACTAGAATCTATTATTGATAATGTGTAATTGGATATATGGCTTTTTAATTACATGTGATTCAGTGGAAGGAAGGGAAAGCTATAGTTGGGATCAGGAAATTTAAGTTCAAATCTGGCCTCAGATATTTACTAATTATGTTACCTAGGGCAAGTCATTTAATTTACCCTTTTTTAAAAAAACACACCTTAACTTCCATTTTAGAATCAATACTATGAATTGGTTGTAAGGCAGAAGAATGGTAAGGTCTAAGCAATGGGGGCTAAGTGACTTGCCAAGGATCACACAGCTAGGAAGTATCTGAGGAGAGATTTAAACCTAGGACCTCTCATCTCTAGGCCTGGCTCTGAATCTACTGAGTCACCCAGCTGCCCCCTAACTTGTCTTATCTGTAAAATGAAGAAGAAGATGATGATTATGATGATGATAGCACCTACTTCTAAAGAGTTCTGATGAGAATAAAATTTGTACACTTTTGCTAAAAATACATTACTTCTTTTGGCAATGTGTTTAGGGAAATAAACATTAGTAATGTGGTTGTTCCCAATTAGAATATGACAAGGCAAAGGGAGTTCCTGAACAAGAATAATAATGGAAAAGCAAAAGTGGAAAGAGCACGCTTCTTTTTATTTTTTTCCTTTTTTAAATTTAGAATATTTTTCCACAGTTACAGGATTCATGAACTCCACAACGCCCCTCCCCATCCCATTCTTTCTTCCCCTCTCCTGAATACAACAAGCAACTCTACTGGGTTATAAATGTATCATTGTTCAAAACTTATTTCTGTGTTATTCATATCTGCAGTAGAGTGATCCTTCAACACCAAAACCAAGAGCATGCTTCTTTACATTAGCACATGGGACCCTGAAAATCTCTCAGGGCAAAAATATTTTTCATTTTAATGAGTGTCCAGTAGAGTATCCAGAGGTCATATAACCTGTGAATTAAAAATCTAACTGTAAACATGAAGCCTGAGTTAATATCCTCATTTGCAGACCTATACTTCTATGTCACAAATGGTCATGTCTACAGATGTTGCTAGACTTGCTGTGTTACTTTATTTGTATAAATTAAATATTAATGACCAATTAATCACTGAAGAACTTTTATGTGAATGCTTGGCAAAAAAGTGGTGCTATAATATTCAAAATGTTTAGTAACTTTTTTGAATCTCATGATTTATCTAAGAACTTTTTTAATATTTGCAATAATGGTCCAAAAGCAATGGCAAATAAAATTGCTTGCACCGTACCACAGAGCAAGGCAATGGTACTGAACTGTACAAATAGTTCATTTTATTCTTCACTAACATGTGCTCATAGTTTTAAGGGAAAAAATGCTATCATGTAATAATGTCCTTAATGAAGCAATAAATTAATTTTATTAAATCTACACTCTTTTCAAAATTATATGAAATGATAAGTATACATAAAGCACTTCTGTGCTGAAGCACAATGCTTGTCTTGAAGAAAAAGTACATTTGGGATTATTTGAGTAGCAAGTTCAACTACTTTATACCTAGAAAACCATTTTTACTTTAAAGAGTAACAGCTGAACTATGGCTGTTCATATTGAGTACTTGACAAGACTTTTTTTGGAAAATGAATGAAATGATCCTGTCACTTCAAAGAAACCACAAACACTATTTATTGCCAATGACTTTTTTTTTAATTGAGTTTTCAACAGAGAATTAGAATTACAACTAATAAAGATTTTTCTGAAGAGATTAATGGTGATATTAACATGAAAATTTTAATGTCATATAATAAAATGTGTCAACATTTTTAGAATATCAATTAACTCAAATAAACAAAAAAACCTTAATATGTAAGACAGACCAATGGATTTTAATGTGGCGAAGTACAAAAAAGTTTCATGATACAGTTTCAAATGCCACATTGCAAATAACCTTTAAGCTCTTATCAAGTTCTGGTATAATATGAAAGACTATCCAGGGGGCAGCTGGGTGGCTCAGTGGATTGACAGACAGGCCTAGGGACAGGAGGTCCTAGGTTCAAATCTGGCCTCAGACACTGTGTGATCCTGGGCAAGTCACTTGACCCCCATTGCCTAGCCCTTACCACTCTTCTGCCTTGGAGCCAATACACAGTATTGACTCCAAGACAGAAGGTAAGAGTTAAAAAAAAAAGTTATTTAACTTAGCATGTAATTGGTTTATTATTTTTATTTTTTAAATGAATTAATGTTTTAAAAACTGATCAGTTCTTACTTCTAATAGGTCAAATTAACAGGGATAGGTAATAACTTACACAAACAAAAGCTCTTTGGGGTATTTAATACTTTCTATGATTGTAAAAGGAGTCCCAAGACTAAGAAATCTGAGACTTTGTGCTAATGAAGAATTAATTCCATTCAATTCTTTCCTAGATGTTTATGCCAAGGGTGAGAAAATATTTAGGTATAGTCAGTCAGTCGGTAAGCAGGTATCCAAATCACGTTTGCAAAGAAACTGTATTTATGGTCCTAACTTCTCAAGAAGATAAACGACTGAATGGAGAGGAATCTGTATTTTCTGCATTGTCAGCATTACTCCCACTCTCTCACTGCTTCCTTCTTAGGACACAAAGACTCTTATGTTCTTAATGAAGTGCTCAACAGTTCCTACCAATTTTTTAAAAACATTGCATTTCTAAATTTGTCATTAGGTATTTAAAGTTAATAAAGATTTCAGTCTACAAGGTAATTCCTATATGGAAGATATACAATCAAAAAGAATATGTTGGGTATAGAGAGGTGGAGGGAAAATGGGATGTAGAAGACTGATCCAGAGAGTAGACAGTCACAAAGGTTTTTCAGAGAGTAGATTAATGGCCAGGAATCTGTCTGGTCAACAGCGCCTACTAGCTTTAAATTTCTATGATTATAATTTTCAAGAAATTGGGATACAAAAAAAAAAATCAAACAAATTCAGGTTAATTTTAAAAATAACATTCTCTTAGCCTACACCAGGTAATTAGCAGAAGCACTTACTAGAAAAGAAGCAGCTTTATAGTTAAGATTTTTCAATATACTGAAGATATCAAATACTTCATGACAGTTAACCAAAGCTACAAATTAGCTATATTCCCAGACAAAGAGAGAGCTGTAAGAAAAACACCTAAAAGTGACACTTGTAATTTTTTAAAATTTAGAATAACTTACATTCAAAAATTTCAGCATTAATGGATGTTAACAAGTTAATAATTTTCATTTCATTAATAACAGACAATAAAAAGACAAAATACAAAACAATATTTTCTTTGGATTTTAATAGTCATAAAATCAAAACATTACTTTAAAATTCTCCATTTTAATGGCCATATTAAAAGTTTTAACTTACTTCAAAATGTTCTATTATGCTTAGTGCAAAAATCAATAAAGCACATTCAAATCAAAATGAATTTTAAAGATATTATCAGTTCAAGATTATAGAATCTAACTTTAGATAATTCAGTGTTAATAGTCCTTTATTAGGAGAAGTAGACTAACATCAAAAGTATCTAGAGAGGTATTATTCACAACATAAAATACCTATTGTCTATTGTAAGGATCTCATTACTATACTAAAAGTCTTCAAATTTTTTAAGAAGAACGCTATCTTTATATATGCCCCAAACCTTCAGATTCTATTCTATCTAATTTTTGATACTTTCAATACCAAAGTTTAGCACATGTAGATTATAAATCAAAACAAAGCAATCAATAAGCATTTAGTAAATACCTATTATGTACTAGGCACTGCCTTAAATACATAATGAATCAAATAAATATTACTTTGAAGATGCATCTATTATAATAAGAATGAAGCATGCTAATTAAACCAGTAAAAAAATCAAATTCACTTAGCCTTTCTATATAGGCCTGTTTTTTAACCAAGTGCATTAAAAACGATAGACTATAATCTGTTGAAAAATACATGATACTCTAAATTAACTACAGCCAAGTCTACTATCAGTGAAAAAATGAATCCTATGAAGCAGGCACATGTATTTGAATTTGTTCTATTTGAAGTTATAAGTATGTAAAACATGTTCAGTGGTTCTAACCCAATGGAAATATGTAGTATGATTTCAAATAATTAAACCACACCATGAGATTCCTTATTTGCATCAACTGGAAGGTAGTTTTATTTCTACATTACACAGACACATAATATACTATTCTCTAATTTTAGGAAAGAATATCTGAGCAAGAAAAATGCACTTATTAAAGCACTCCCCTTTGAAATCCCATCTCTCAAACATTCTTATTCAAAATGTATTAGAATAATTACACATTTTTTAAAAGCTCTAGTTAGTTCCCAAAGGCTGGTTAATATTATTGTACAATTAGTAATATTATTCTCTATAGGCTTCCAATAAACAATTCCATATTTTAAGTCTTCTGTTTTCTTTTGAATCTATTCTTTCCTTTTTCTAAAGATGTTTATTTTTATACCTTTTTAAATTTCACTCCTTAGTTTAATGACTATGTCCATTTCAAATGACATTTCTGAGTACAAAGAAAAATGTTTATCCAAATCTACTTGAAAAGCTTGTATGAGACTAAAGGTATAGGTTAATAAGTGTGTATTAAAACAAATTTTTATATAAAAAATATAATTTTTATGACTATTAAATGAATAAAACTTCATTATCATGCTGACCACATTAATCTGATTCATTCCTAGAAAGATATTCATCGACATAATCATTAAAGATATCTAGTAGAGAAACAGTTGAGTACTCAAAAAAATATGATCAAGGCCATACCAAAAATGTCTAGGTCAAAGGAATTTGTATTTGAAAAGTATGTACAAAGGTACATAAGCTCACAAAATGAAGTCTCAATATAATTAAAATGACTAAGATGAGAGCAAATAAATTCAACTTAACATGATATTTTGTAGCAGTTAAAAAGTACAAGACAAGAGGAGACCTGGCTTGGACAGTTCACATAAAAAAGATCTAGGCATTTTATTGCAATCTTAAGGATTCAAATAATGCAATATGACAAGCAACATTTTTACAGTATCACATAATCTAAAATGGAGAACATCATAATTCACTCTTTAAACATATTGGAACTTGGAGTATCACACAAAATATATGACCACGAAAGCTTACCATATTCCTAAATATCTTGCTTTCAGGGGGTTTTTTTCTTGATTTTTTAATGAAAATCCCAGGATAAGTAGTACATACAGAAAGAAATCACTTGTAAGCAAAACTTTAAAAAAAAAAATATACACAACAAAGAATACTTCTTTTCTTTAAGTTAAGAATTTTCTTAAGAGGATATTAATACAGCCTTAGCTGAAAGGTATAAATTTCAAAGAGTAGACTGAATTCACAACAAATCATGAAATACCGCTAGAACTTATATATGATTTTACTGGTACAGAGAAATTCCTGGTGAGGGAAACTTCCTCTAAGCAGATCAGAAATTCCTCTGCAACTTAAATTTTCCAGATTTTTTTAGGACACTAAGAGATCACAGTTCCTAAATCTAGAACTAGATAAGAAAACTTATCACAGAGGTTAAAGAAATTTGCTCAGTCACATGACTAATCTATATTAGAGGCAGAAACTGAAACCAGGTTTTCTTGACTCTGAGAATAATAGCTCTCTACTTCTAAAGATAATTCCTCTCAATTGTAACTTTTCACATTCTAAAAAACTTACATCCCTAAATCAAAATATCTTAGTCAGATATGAACATGTAAAAATGCAATAATAAATATTGGTGTTTTATCTTTGATTTGCTCTTGGAGTTTTTTTGGTTTGTAGGAGTTGGTCAGCTTCTGTGATTTCATTGGTATAGTGAACTTCCTATGATGAAACTTTCTATTAGGACCAGTAACTACTGCAATTTGAAGGCATCTTAAGAATGCTGCCAAGGGCCCTTAGTGATTAAATTATTTGCTTGCAGTCACATTGCTAGAATGTGTTGGATGATGTACTTGAACTCTTGATTTTCTTGACTCTAAGGCTATCTTCTAATGCTACATTACATTTAAGTATTTAAGAGGAACTATCAGGTTTTGCTATTTTGACAAGAATCCTATAGTAAAATGAACATGGAATAGAATTTTTAAAGACTCTCATATTTTAAATATATGTAGTTTTCCAACATAAAAAATAAAACAATCTGGTCAATGTTGGAAACCTGTTTTTCTTACTATCTAAAATTCTCAGCAAAGAATATTGCTTTTCTTAAGCAAGTAACTATTTCTCTTCCTTACTCTTTTCTTTGCAGAAGTGGGGGGAGTTCTTGGAATACAAAACACTACAGAAGTCATTTTTGCAATGTGTTCATTAATTTCGCCGATTTTTTTCCTTTTTATTCTTTATTAAGAAATTTAAATCTCTAATTTCAAATGAAAACCTAAAAATATCCTTTAATACAAACCAACAAAAATCAAAAGCCTAAATAAAATGTTTAATCTTATGTTTCATGATAGAATTTATATAAAAGCAACATTCATTCTCAAACAAAAAATGTGTATGCAGAGAAAAGAAGCTACAAAGGCCTAATTGCTTTTGGGATTTGGCCACCAGACACTTTTCTCATAGGGGAAACAATCTTTAAAAGGACTTAATACTAAAATACAACTTTACCTTAGTTTTTAAAATTAGGAATATTATTTGGCACTATGTGAAGTGGTCATAAGGAATTGTACTAGAATAGTGTTACAAAGTGGAAGTTATATTCATTTGAAAACCATAATGGGATAACTCTATTTGGCACTTGATTGGATATGAAAGCAGGAGGGAAAGGGAGGAAATCAAAGTTACTCTAAGTTTTTAAGCCAATGTAAGTGGAAGAATGGTGGTATTTTTAAAAGAAACAGGGAAGTTGGAAAAAGTTAGTTTTGAGAGGCTTCTATATTATCTTCTGGACCTGATGAATGGTAGTAAGAGTATTCAGTTGGGTCCAGCAGCCACCTGACCCTAAAGCTCTAGGACTCATAAATGAGGTCTATGCAGGGAACCATCTCCATACCAGGAATAATTAAAAGTATGACAGTGGATAAGATCATCAGGAGACCAGAGTGTAGACAGGGAAAAGAGGATCAAGAAGAGCATCTTTAACAAATATGTTCATACTAGGGAAGAAAAGAAGGTAAGAAGTCAATAATAGAGACTGAGTAATATATAGAGATTGAAAACCCAAAACAGAACAGTGTCATGAAAATGTAAAGAACAGAGTATCAAAAACAAAAGAATGATTTATATTAGCATTTTTTGCAGAAAAAAAGAATGAAAAAGGGTCATTGCAAATCGAAAAGAATAGCAGGTATGTTCTTGAGAGAACAGTAACAAAATATGATACAAGGGGGAGAAGGGCAGGCCATAAGCAGAGATTTTAGGAAAATAGAATAGAGGCCCAGGTAAGGATATGTTAGTGGGTATTAGTGGCAATGAAACAGGCCTTCTAGATACCAAGAATTCAATGTACTTTCAATTATTGCTATTTGCTGTTAAGTAGAGCAGGTAAAAGATCAGATCACTAAGAAATTGGGAGAAAGGTAGAAGATATCATTCGGTGCCTAAGCATATGATATCTCAAATGCATATCTGAGATGGAAACAGAGATTGGGCAGACTAATGAAGAGGTAAAGCAGACAAAATATGAAAGGTATTATGTTGTCAGGCAACAAACAAACAAACATTAAATGGTATCTCAAGATTCATCAAAACATGAAGGTGAGTATATTTATAAAGTTAGATGATGAACATTAGAGTGGTTATTCCTTACACCAATATAGATTGTTCATTAATAAAATAGTCTTCATAAGTTGTTATGGCCAAATCTTATGGTGAAGAGCCTCACTAAATTTAATTAAGCAAGTCTTTGGGCAGACCAGTTCTATCACATGTTGATACTTGAAACTTTTCTAGGTTTGTAGAATCTATAAAAACCTGTATCTGTCCATCTATCTGTCTGTCTCTCCCTCCTTCCCACCCCAAAGTGAGAAATTAAAATAGTTTACTGTAAGGCTGAAGTTTACTGTACAAATGCCATTATTCATAAATCCTATTCTATATAATAGACACATTAGTGAAATATTTATATTCAATGGTATTTTTCCATTGATAATTGGTCTAAGTTCCAAAGATATTCTCAAATATGCAGATGAACATGTCATCTTACTGATGTAAGAATTCCCTAAAATAGAGATCACATAGCAGCATCTATCTTGTGTTACTTGTCCACATCCCTCTATAAGAGGCTTTGTTTTTACTGTAGACACCATGAGGATCCAATGAAATAGGTTATTTCAATGCAACACCTCAGTCTTGCCACATGACCAATTCATCTTTTTTGCTTATGCATTTCTCTGATGACATCTTTTAGACAACTTCGAAGTCCTTGTTCGTATTTCAGCTTTCCCCACACCCTCCAAATGCCTAAGGCCATGATGGCGAACCTATGGCACACAAAGCACTCTCTGTGGGCACACTAATCCTCACACCACCTGAGTTTGTTAACAGAAAGGCAGGGATTCAGGTGGAGCTGCTCCCTTACCAAACTCAACCATGCATGATGACATTTTTTCATATCACCCATACCTCTGTCCAGCAGCCCAATGGGAGCTCACAATGAAAACTCAGGGGGGTAAGGTGGGTGGCGGACAGATGTCAATGCTTGGGCAATATCCCTCCCAACTTCTACACTAGCTGAGGACATTTTTTCACTTCACCCATTCTTTTGCCCTGCATCCCAATGGGAGTGCTTCTTCCTTCCTCTGTGTGGCTTAAGGGTGAATGGGATGGACTCGGTGGGATAGGTGGGGCAAGGCACATGGTCTCTAAAAGGTTCGCCATCAATGGCCTAAGGTATAGAAGAGTTTTAGAGAGACATTTGAGGTCATTAATAGAATTTGGCAATGACCCAAAGACTATCCACTCCACTCTCCTCCTATTCAATATTAAGCTCAACTCATTATCCATTTGCAGTCCGCAAATAAAACAGTCACTCGTTAGGCAAAATTCACAAGTAATTATGGATCTCATTTAGGAGGCCCCACAAAGATACAAAAAAATCAATGCAATCAACACAATATCATCTGCCAATAGAAGCATGTGGAGGACCACACAACTATAAGGAATCCTTCAACTTACAGGCTGCAGTGACCCTTCATCCATACCTAGTTTTATGTCTCATTTGTTTAATTAAATATCAGAGAACATAACCAGGTTACCTGAAAGGATTTTTGCATAATTTTACCATGTATGAGATCTTAATGTTTAGAAGAAAATACTTTGCTAAAGTGGCATTTAACTCTACTGAATCAAATCATCTTTTTAAATAGTCAAATATGCACAGCAAGACCTTATTTTCTCTGTATTTGTCAGTCAATTGCATGTTGGGAGAAGATATAATCTACTTTGGAATACTGCTTTCAAAACCTTGCCTTTATCTAGTCTCTTCCAGCATGCTCTTAATGCAAATGCATATTATTTTCATACACATTTTACAAGTACATGAAAATGGGTACATGGGTTGGTAGTTACTGATATATTCTTGTTGACCTGTTTCCTCCATGTTTTTGGTACATTTTTCTCTCCTTCAAACAACTTGTGAATTGAGCCTTCATACCATGAAAATTCTGTCACCTCCAGAATGAGCTTCCTCTATATATAGTCTAGTCCAGCTGCTTTGCCTATCCTTTATTTTCCTCAGTGTTTCTTCCATTTTCTCCTTAAACACGTCTGAGACTTTAAGGGGAGTCTAAATGTGTTACCTTCATTGTCCTTGAATACAAATGTTGCTTATCTTTTTTTTCTGATATTTTCCATTTCTTAGTCATTTGTCATCCTTAAATGCTCTTAAAATTACTTTGCTTAACTGGATTGCTTGTCAAACTATCTTTAAACTAGTTTTTGTCCATACTGTTTATTATTTTAAAAAGGCAATACTGCTCAAAATCTTGTACTCTCCTTTTCTACCATACAGGTTTGTTTATACAATAGTTCCCTCTTATTCACCATTTCATTTTCTGTAGTTCAATCCGAGTCATTTCAGGGAAAGGAGGTAGGAAGGAGGTCTGCATAGTACAAGGACACATGGAGGCCAGAACCACAGGTTGACAGAGCTTGAATAGACAGAAAGTAGGCAGGTGGGCAGGCAGAGAGATGTAATGGTCTCTTTTCTCTGCATCGGAAGTTGGCCCACAGTGCTATTGGCATCACTCAGTTCTTTTGCTTTCATTTAGGTTTTTTTTTGTTGTTCAGGTTTTTTTTAGTGGGGGTGAGTACCAAGCCAAGTGGCCGGAGTGTGAAAACAGAACACAGCACTATAGAGTAAATAGTTTTAAAAAGCGAGAACTGTCCTCAGTTTCAGGCACTCACTAGAGTCTTGGAACATACCCCCTGAGGATTAAGGGGCAACTATTGCACAGTATTATATAAGAATATACAATGTACTTCATTATTACTGTATTTAATGTTAGTAATACCTGTGTGTTTCATTTATCTGTTAAAACTATTATACATACAAAAAAAAATATATATATATATACATACACACATACACACACAAGACCATAAAGTCACAAAATCAATTATTTGGGATCTGTAGGTGTTTATATCCATGGTTTCAGTCATCCATGCTCATATTAGCTTTATAAACTAGCCAACTGTTTTCTGAGTAAAGTGAGAATTTTTAGGTTCTTTTGATACCCTTATCATCATTACTAATATGTGTCAAACTTCAATTTGCAACTAATATAAAATAATAACTCATGTCCTTTGCTCCCATACAACCTCCATTTTTCTATTTCAATAACTTGTTCAAATAAATAAAGCTTACCAATAATGTGCTCAAATAAATAGGTAAAGCTGGAACTGTTAAATACAGGTCATATGTAAGTATGAATGTGTGTGTACATATGTGTATGTAAATATATATGCTTTTATTTTATAGCTTTACATTCTTATTTGATTTTCTTAATTTCTATTCATTTGTGCCTACTTTAACAAGTTCTAAATGCCAGGATAGTGATTCAAGTAATGAATTTTATATCACTGACAGTTAACATATAATCAATTTGACTTTTGTAATATTAGTTGGTGCTCACCATATTTAAAGTCTTTTCTTCAAAGAAGTAATCATGATATATACAGGCCCAAGGCTACTGTACAGTCTACTAAGTCTTTGGCCTCTTTCTTTTCTTACTCCTAAATATTTTTTATCATTCTTATCTATTTCAATTTTTACTTTGAAGTCATCACGAATCAAAGTTTATGATGATTTAATCTGGAAAATCTAATCGAGTTCCTCACATAATTTCTTTTTAAGTATCTGCAACAGACAAAATATATATGCAATCATTTTCATGGTAGTCTGAAATACAAAGTGCCCAAATGTCCCACAAAATGTTGTTTCTTCTTACGTCTGGATACATGATAAAACTAATTTATTTTATTTGCTTCTCCATTGAGAACTTGTTTGCCATTGTTATTTAGTTCCAATTTCCTTTTGTCTTCCTGTTTTATAGAGAAAATATTAAGATTGTTTTCTTTCTATTGGACAGATATCTCACACCTATGGTACCAACAGCTAAGTTAATATTTTAGTCTAAAAATTCTGAGATTCTTGGTATTTTCTGTTCTTCCCACCTGGCTAAAAATCTCTTTGGAAGCAGTTGGTCACAAAAGACTGGGGACTTTTTATTTTAATTCATCACCAAGTGGTCAGGCTAATGTTGATATGTCTCTATTAAACTAGGCTGGTCCTTGCCCTTTCTCCATTATCCAGTACTTTTCCTTCTAGTAAAACTTAATGTTTCCTTCCAGATTTCTTTTTTTTTTTTTTAGGCAATGAAGTGGGTGGCTAGCAGCAAAAAAGTTTAAGAGGTCTACATGGGAAGTTCCTGCCAAGACCACATTCCATCTCAAACATGGTGATGTTCTGAAATCAAGTCTTTCCTTAGAACTAATAATTCATCTATACTACATCCACTGATAAAGAAACTAGATTTAAACAGGAAGATAAGTAACCTTAATTACTTTTTTTCCACCAACGTAATTGCCAACAAACAAGGAAGTTCCAGCACAGAGCATGAGAACAAATAAAAGGTAATAATATTTAATATTGAGTCTAATACGATCCTTGAGAATTATGCTTAAAAAATATCTTCATAAGTACTGACCTCTAGCCAGAAAAAAAATCTCTATGCAATTTTAATAGAATTTGTCATAGCCATATCAATAAAGCACCATAGAAAGTCTCTTCTAGATGTAAATTGCTTCTTACACCAAACACATTATAATGATATATATTAAATCAATTAATAATTCTTCACCCATAGCAATTTTCAGGGAATTACTAGTAAAGGGGGGAAAAAAGATGTCTAGATTACAATATAGTTATTACAAAAAAGGATAGAATAGAATTATATGTTTTTAATAAACCACTAACTTTTTCTGGTTTCTTAATGTAATATTTTGCTAGAAGCTGACTCTAAACTGAGGTTTTGGTGGGTTTTTTTTAAAGAGAAAACTGTAAAGTAGAAGACAATCCCTCTACACAACACATAGCTCTTATCAATTCATGGAGAAATATAATCCAAATAATAAAATCAAAAGAGGTTTTGTATTCTTTTTTTTTTCCTAACTTCTCCTGACACTTGGTGATAGTATCTATGTTAGCCAAATCCTGTTGAGGAAGGGGGGAAAAAAATCCCAATTATTACCAGAAAAAAACCTCAAAATAGGAGAAAAATATATTTAGCACTACTTATGTTAAAGTAAAAATTTTCACACCAACTGCCTTGACATTAATAACCTGAAATAACTTCTAGGGAGAACATTCTACCAAAATTCTAAATTCTTGCTTTTTCTCATTACTAATCTATCATTGACAGCTGTTTGAAATTGTCTTAAACCCCCAACAGCAAAGCCAAGATAAAACTTCATAATGAAGAATGACATACAATACTGAAAAATATGTTCAATTAATCATTCTAACTAATGCTTTTATATGGGTATCTTACATGTACGTACAAAGGAACTGCAATCTGACAGAGATTTTGCATCAAATATTTCCAAAATATATGAAACAGGGATTTTTCTAGAAAGAAGTAAAGACAAAGCAAAATCTTGAACCTCATTTTTTTGTTCATTTCCATTAAATGATGAGAGATTCAGTATAATTAAAAAAAAGGCTGCTCACCCCAAATTTCTAAAACTCAGTTCCTTGCCATATTCCTCCACTCTGTCATTTAATCTAGATGTATTTTCTATGCTTCTAATCTCTCTTCCATGGCCATACTACCAGTTTGTCATGTTATCTGACTTAAATTTTGTTCTGATTGCTCTTAAAAATTCTTAGTTGATATTTCTAAAAATATAGATCCTCTAAAGACTAACCAATAATTTGCATTGGTTAAAACAAAATAGAAGAGAATAAAAAAAGCCACAGATGTTATTTTTGATGAAATCCTTGCATTCAGATATACTTTTCTTTCTAATTGTGTATTAATAGAATTTATGTAAAAATTATCAAAATCCTACTTTGATTCTTCATTATTCCATGGAGGTGACCTCAATTTCTCAAATGTCAGCAAAACTCAAATTCTTCAAGCCCTGTATTGAGCTAAAAAACCTTTAAGTAACAGATTTTCTTTTACCCAAGGATCAATGTAACTAAATTCAGACAGATTTATCAACATTTAGGCTAGTCATAGCAATTTGGAAAGCATATCTAAGACACAAAGAGAGGTAAGTTACAAGCTGACTTAATAGTCCCCACCTTCACAGAATTTGCTATTTAAATGGAAACATAAAACACATAGATGAATGTGTGAACTAGATGGGAATGAGATGCTAACCTATGCTAATGACATTAAAGAGAGAAAGATGAGTAAAAGTAAGCTTAATGTAATATAGAATAAAGGGGTAGTTTTTACACATTATACCCAATGCTTTAAATGTATAGTACACCCTTCTCTTTTCTCCCTCTTAAAATCCCTTACTCAAAAGATTCAGCTCAAACTCTACCTTATTCATGAAACTTTTTGAACTGCTAGTACTCTCTCAAGATTTTTTGTTTAGTCATTTTCTCATATCTGACTGTGACACCATTTGAGGTTTTCTTAGGAAAGATACTGATTTTTAATAACACTGGAGTAATTTGACATTTCTTTCTACAGTTTATTTTACAGATGAGACAACTAAGGCAAACAGGGCTATGTGGCTTGCCCAAGGTTACCCAGCTATTAAGTGTCTGAGGCTAGATTTGAACTCATGAAAATGATTCTTCCTGATTCATGACTGGGCCCCCTATCCACTGCACCAACTAGCAGCCCTCTCAAGACTACTTTGTATTAAATTTGTATGTATTCTTTGTATATACAAGTTGCTCACCTGATAGAATATATTAAAGGCAGGGATTACTCTACTTTTGTTTGTATTTTCTCTGGTACTAGAATGGAGTAATCACTTAATAAATGCTTCTTTAGTGACTGAAGTAAGGTATAAGTACTTAAAATTAATGAGAAATAAAATAAGCTACCTATGATGCAATGAGGCTCTAGGGAACCTTCAAAGATGACATTAAAGAGTCCAAACTTAATTCAAGTAACTCTCATAAATAACAAATCCTTTATGGAATCATTTTCAGAAGGACTTGGAATATATTCATCTCACCCACACCTATACTCACTCCTTGCTTGCTTCCTCACCTCTGAACCAGAACCTTTTCTCTCTCCTTGCTTGTAGTTGCATTCCCAACATTTAGAATAGTGCCTAGCATTTAGTGAAAGCTTAATGTTTTATCTATCTTGAGCAAGGGAATGGCATAAAATCAGTCTGGCTGATATACTTGGGATTTCCTTGGGTAGGGAGACTAAATGGAGGATAATCAAGATAGACTGGTATGTTAACCCTAGATGTGAAATTAGAAAGGAGTTAATTGTGGTGGGATTGGGCAGATTGGAAAGAAAGGGCTAATTCAAAGAGAGGTTTTGAAAGAAAGAGAAATTGAAAGAAAAAAGGAGGACTGTAAATGACCCAAAGTTTTCTACCTGAAGAATGGTGTTAATGCTGGAAAAAAAAAACAGTAGAGCTGGAAAGAGGAATCTTTAGGGGACAGAAAAGATTTCTTCAAGGTTTGGTTTGGACATGGTGAATGTGAGAAAATATTATGTCCAGAAAGAGATGTTCTCTAGGCAGCTGGAAGTAGTTTTAAGAAAATCAGTTAACATGCAACAACTATCTCAGAAAACTCTTCAATAGATCTAGATTCAAGTATTTAATGATAAACATAAATCTAATAAAATGCCATACGGTCATGGCTAGTTTGCCTTATTTAAAAAATTTTAAGGGATACAGAATTCTATTTTCTAACAAGAATTTCAATGATTTCATTTTCTTAGACCTAACATGAAAGGTAATATGGAATAGTGGAGAAAGAATTGGCCTTAAAGTAAGGAAGACTTGAGTTCACTTCTTTCATATGTACTTATGTGACTGACCCTACAGTGCTCTCAAGTAGCTCTACAAAACTAAGTACAGAATAGCTGCTAATCTGAATAGGTTCAGGAATATTCTCACTAGAAGCTTACTATATGGGGGGGAAGGGGAGTGGCACGGGGGACAAGGGGCAGAGGTTGTTTTGGGTTTTTATTAACAAAACAAGATCAAACAAGTAAATAAGAACCACCAAAAAAATAGTAGTAATTTGCCTTTATGCAATCCCTAAATAGATGTAGGCATTTCATAAATTTCCAGTGTTCCCAAATTGGGGGAAAGGGTAAGAAAAGAAGCTACTCCTTTTTTTAAATAAGGAAATATAAGGGATGAATGTAAAATCTCTGATTTGAAACAGAAATATCAGAATTAGAAGGGGCTTTGGTGATCACATAATCCAACATAAAGAAGAATACCTTCTACAACATTCCTTTGAATGAAGACAATAAATAATATGAAACTGCTATGGAATGCAGCTTGAATACTGTTAGACTTTAATCTGAAGTATAACAAATATTTAAAAATGCATATATACATAAATAACATAATTATTATATGAATATGCATAATATAAAATTATGCATGAGTATAAATGGCCTTATAGCAATATACCTAAGAAATACTCTGAACTTTCTGAACAATTCTGCTCTTATATGAAATTCTAATAAAGCAATGTGTAGCATGCAAAGTGACCTACTTCTACTATACATGAAAATAATTTTTGTTTGGTCTTCTAAATAATTTTGTTTCATGTAGTGATTAAAATAAATTTACTTACCTATACTGGGGGGACTGCCATAGTTGACTGGAGACTCAGGGGGTCTTCCACAATGTAAAGCAGCTAGAGCAGATCCTTTCCACACAACATGCTTGCAGCCTATTGAACATATATGTATATTTATATACATACAAATATAGCCACATTTACACAAAAACTTTAAGTGATAATTTAAAATCCCTTTAAGACATCTTTTGAAGTTTCCATACTTTTATTTGTGCGAAGCAAAGACTGTCTTCCAGCTCCTAATAATGTTTGCACTCCTGGGACACTCTGAGGAATTTCTTGCTCTAGAAGTGGTCCTAGTCGATGGCATATTTGCAGCAAATGATCAGGCGCCAAATGTCTATAATACTTCACCTATTATGTGAAACAGAAAAAATATTTGCTAATGGGAAGATGAACATTTTTATAGCATAAAGCTCACACTATGTTACCTAAAATTCTAAAGAAAAAAAATGTCATGAAAGTGAATTTTTCTTGTCTTAAGCTCTTACCTTCTTAGAATCGATACCAAGTATCAATTTCTAAACTAGTAGTAAAGGCTAGGCAATTGGAGTTAAATGACTGGCCCAGGATCAATTTGAACTCAGGTCCGCTGGACTCCAGATCTAGTTTCTAACCACTGCACCATTCCACTATTCCTAAATAACATTTGATTTTTAAAGCACAGAAATCTATTATTTTCAGTTGCTTCTCTCTTTGTTTAGAAAATAAGCCAAGATTTTTGGATTTATATCACTCATAGGTTTAAATCCTGACACTATTTATTCATTACCTTCTTTGACCAAAGTCAGAGATCAGACCAGGATAGCAAACCTTTTAGAGCCAGAGTGCCAGATCCTGCCTCCATCTAACCCCCAGACTGAGTGCCATGCCCGCCCCCCACCAGAGGCTGTGTGCCACACTCCTCCCCGCCATTGAGTACTGGGTGAGAAAGGTCTTTAGCAAGTGTAGAGAGGGAAAGGGGAGTGGCCTGAGCGCTCTGCTCCCCTCCAGCTCTGCTGCCTGTGAACCACCCACCTTACCCCTTGTGAGCTCCTATTGACTGCAGGGCAGAGGAGCAGGGAATGTGAAAAAATGTCCTTAGGCATGGCGGAGAGGGGGAGGATAGTAGCTCTGCCCAAGTCCCTCTGCCTTTCTAATAATGAACTCTGAGGAGTTCCCATGTCCACAAAGAGTGCTCAGTGAGAGAAGTTCACCATGACTGCCCTAGGCCTTATTTTCCTTTTTTATAAAAATGAAAGGATTATACTAGATGTCTATCTAATTCTTGTTAAGCTACAATTTCACATTCCTTAAAAACTTTTTGTATTTGTTCTATAAAACAACTTGATTCCCAATAAGTCATGTCCCTGGGGATAGCTGGCTCAGTGGATTGAGAGGCAGGTCCAGAGACCTGTCCAGGAAGTCCTGGGTTCAAATGTGGCCTTAGACACTTCTTAGATGTGTGACCCTGGACAAGTCACTTGACCTCCATTGTCTAGCCCTTTACCACTCTTCTGCCTTGGAACCAACACACAGTATTGATTCTAAGATGGAAGGTAAGGGTTTTTTCTTTAATAAATAAATCATGTCCCCCAAATACACTGAAAATAACATGGGGGAAAAAGTTAAAAGATACAACTTGAATTAAACAAAAAACAGGTTGCTATAATTAACAAAGTAATTGTAAAACTTATTATAAATTTTGAAGTACTATTGTGCTTTGACATTTTAATATAGAAAATATTTACAAATAAAAATTACGCCATCAACTATTAAAAGGAATATGCTAATATTACATGTTTCATTTCAAAGAAGTGTTAGACTTTCATGTAATAAAATAAAAATCTGTAGTACTTGAAGATGAACTACCAAAACCAATCTTGATAATATTCTGTATTTATACTTCAAAAGCATTATATTTAATCTTATCCTTAATCTTTTAGAGTCTCAGTTTCCTCATCTATAAAATAGGCGTAATAATATATATAGTACCTATTTCACTGGGTTGCTCTTATCAAATGTGATAATGTGTATAAAGTGCTTTATATGTGTTACCTCTAATATATATTCAGAAAAGCAAAAGTCTACTTTCTATTTTTGCTGAGGTTAGCTTACAAAGTAAATATATCCATTATGCATAAAGAATTTGATTTGAGGGCAGCAAAAGGGTGACTGAAAAAGGCAATACTTGATGTATATGTTAAAATATAAAATCGCAATATAATGAAATTTCAAAAGTATCAAATTAAGAAATTGAAAAAAAGGTGGAGGGTAACAAGGTAGCATGGTGCAGTTAGGCCTGGAGTTTGGAAAACCTGGGTCTGAAGATATTTCCAGGCTGGGTGACCCTGGATAATTAATTCACTTACTCCCAACTGCCTAATAACCCTTGCTGCAATTCTTAGAACTGACTCTAAAACAAAAGGTAAAAAAAAATTTTTAAGAAAAATTTAAAAATTAATAATATATATGTGTGTAATATACATATACACATATATATATACATTATTATGCTATGCTATATACCCAAAATCATATAAAATTCCTCACTATAGTACCAAAAGACTAATCTCCACTGCTATTTCAATAGGAATCCCTTATGATTTCAGGATTTTTTTTGTATTATTGTTTTTCAGACCTATCCAATTCTTCCTGATCTCATTTGGAATTTTCCTGGGAAATATACTAGAGCGGTTTGCCACTTCCTTCTCCAGCTCATTTTACAAATGAGGAAACTGAAGCAAACAGAAGTGACTTTGTCCAGGGTCACAAGCCACTATCTTAGAAAGGATTTCATGTCATAAAGATGAATCTTCCTGATTCCAAGCCCAATTTGCTATCCACTGCACCACCAACCTATCCCTATTACTAAACCAGCTTGCAATAGAGCTTTTTATAACAGAAGACTGTGATTGACATTTTTTAAAGAGTCTGAATAGTACTGAATATACCTTACTCTTCATCAGAATTTGCTTTTATTCACATGTTATCATACTTTGTGTTACAGCAATTTATTAACAATAAAGAATGTTGAACTGAAGTTTTTATAAAATCTTATTCAGAGTGAAATGTTTTTCTCACCATATAAATGTTCTGATGATGGGAGGAAAAGGCAGGATTTTTTTATTTATCTACATATATATTTATTTTTAATGTTTTCAAAATTTCTTTCATAAATTTATAAAAAAAAAAAACCCTATCAGTGACTTAAAAGTTGTTCTGTGAAGTGATAACCAAGCCTACATCCCATATTTTAAGTTACCATATAAAAAATTCTATAGGTAACTCTATTTCATGTTTACCCCCAAATTTTCAATAGCCTCAAATCAGCATTTAAAAAATGAACACAGAAAAATAATCAGGGCCTATATAAGATCTTGACAAATCTCATCTGTAGTACTATTTTCAGCAAAAACTTTTTTAAAGTACCAGAAACATGCAAATACAAATATATAGATAATATATTCATGTTTGCTTTGCCTATGAAGCATATCTAGCTGGCAGAACTACTTAAAATATATTTTTCCTGAATGTTGACTAAGTATATTTAATCACAAACTAAATATCTAACAGGTATGATTTTATTAATCAACCCAATTTCTTATTAAAAAACAAAACAAAAACCACACACATTGCTTCATTGCTGAAATGAGTAAAGAAGCTAACCATACAATTTACTATCTATCTATATGACCAGGGCATTCAAAACTCTCTTGCCTCAGGTTTCTTATATGTAGAATAAAGAGGATTAGATAAAAATAACTTCTAAATAATAAATCTTATGAATCTATTATTGGATGTCCAAAAACTCTTCTAACTCAACTTCCTTGATTCATGAACTGATAAAAAATTGTTAATTTAATACAAACTAGAAGTTGGCATACTATAAAGTCTTACTGGACCAGAAAGAACCCTCAAGTTAATGGGGCACTGGAGGTATCCCTTCTAATTAAATGAATTTTCTTCTTACCTAAATTTTTTTTTTAATTTTGACTCTTGTTGGAATTCTTTTAAAAATTACTACAAAAGCATTAATAATCTTCTTTAAAATATCATTAACCTAAGTTTCCTCAGTAGTATATATTAAATACAACAAATTTTTTAAAATTATTAATAAAAATAACTGCAGTACCTCAGGGTCATTATTGTAAAGTTTAAAGTTTATTTTTTTCACTATAGAGTATTGGTTGAAAAAGTATATATAGAATACCTGGTGGAAAACTATCCCTAAGATATATCTGGAGTTAAATATTTTGATACTAGGGCATTATACCTTTCCCTTAAATATTTTTTTTCCCGTTATCAACTTGATTTGTTCGGTAATGTCCAATTCTTTGTGACCTCATTTGGAGTTTTCTTGGCATTTACTCTCAAAAAAAAGTAAATTGAATCACAATGCAAGGCTTTGTTGTATTTTTTTTTAACTTATAACATTATGTAAGTTGTTTTGTATACATTCGTTTTCAATGACAAGCCCAACTTTCCTGAGTTGGAAGGACTATTTTACAATGCTTTTTAAATCAACCACTATCTTCTGCTATCTAAATCAAAACTGAATACTAGCCTCCAAAAGTTCAATATAAATCCATGTTACTTGTCAAAGCATACATTTATACCAACGGAAAGAAAAAAAAAGCCTGAGTGAGTTGCCATTTCCTTCTTTGATCATTTTACAGATGAGGAGCTGTGGTAAAAAGGATAAGTGATTTGCCCACGTAATCCAGCTAGTAAGTATGTGAGGCCAGATTTGAAATCATGAACATTAATCTAACTAACTTCAAGGCCCAGTACTCTGTAAACTGTACTAAGTGGCTATCCACAACACATATTTTAGTCTAGGTACAATGCAATTTTTAACTTTTAATTCACTTCAAAGTCCAATCATAATTCAGAAATTCAAAAGAAATCTTAAAAACAATGGTAAAGATAAATCCCCACATAAATCATCAGCATTTTCATATTATTCCTAACAAAATCTTGCAAGAAGAGATAGAAAGAGAAATTCCATTTAAAATAATCACAGATAAGAGTGAGAGCATACCTGCCAAAACAAACTCTGGCAATACAGACATAATTATAAAACACTTTTTACACAAATAAAGTCAGATTTAAATAACTGGAGAAATAGCTAAATGACAATGCTACCTAATCTACTGATTCAATGCTATCCAAATAAAATTAACAAAAAATTATCTTAATGAGCTAGAAAAAATAACAAAGTTCATTTGGAAGAACAAAAGATACAGTGCATTAAAACAACTAATGAAAAATATAAAGGAAGGTCTAGTAGTTTTTAATAGATTTTAAACTGTGTTATAAAGAAGCAATTATCAAAACTCTCTGGAACTGGCTAAGAAATAGAATGGTAAACTAGTAGAACAAAACAGACATACAACAAACAGTAGTAAAAGATTACACTAACTTTGTATTTGACTAAAAATACAAATTCGGGCTATTGAGATAATTCAACATACTTGGCAAAAACTGATGGGACAACCAGAAAGTAGTTTGGCAGAAAGTAGGTAGAGACTAATGTCTTCCACCATACACTAAAATAAGATCACACTGGACGCATGCATGATCAAAGATATAAAAGAAGATATAGGCAAATCAGAACATGGAAAATACTATCAATCATACTGATGGATAGGAGAGGAATTTATGAGTAAACAACAGATGAAGAGCATTGTGGGATATCAAATGGATGGTTTTGAGCACATTAAACTGGAAAGGTTTTGTTTTTTTTACAAATAAAACATTGGCAACATTAGATAGAAAGCAGAAAATTGAGGGAAAATTTCATAGACAATCTCCCAGATAAAGGTTTCTAAAATATATAGAGAACTTTATCAAATTTATGGTAAGAGCCATCCTTAGATAAATGGGCCAATGATAGGAATAGATGGCTTTTTGAATAAAGAAATCAAAGCACACAGGTACATGAAAAAAATGCTCTAAATCACTACTGATTAGGGAAATGCAAACCAAAACAATTCTGAGGAATCATCACACATTCTTCAGACTGGCTAAGACAACAAAAGGGCAAATTGATAAATACTGTAGAGAATGTGGAAAAGTGAGGATACTAATATACTGTTGGTGTAATTGTGATCTGATCTGGGTCCATTTTCCAAGGAAATTGGGAAAAAGCAAAGAACTTATATGTTCCAAAACACTTATAGCAACTCTCTTTGTGGTGGCACAGAACTGGAAATTGAGGGAGTGTTCATCAATTGGTAAATGGCTAAATAAAATTTGGTACCTGATTGTGAAGTAATACCACAGTGCCTTAAGGAAACAACAGATTAATTTTTTAAAAACTTGGAGAATTGAGAACAAAACAAGCAGAACCTAGATTATATACACCTAAAGATTTGATATTTGAAGAACAATTTGCAAATGTTCACTTCCAGAGAACAGAGAAATGGAAACATGAAAGACATAATCTATACGCTTTACTGGATGATGCCTTCTATGGTGTGTATGTGGGGGGGGGGGGGGGGAAGGCTGAATAATCTTTTTTAAAAAATGGTAGAAGAAAAATAAGTTTGGATAATTACTAGTCCCTCCAAAATATTTCTCTGTAAGATTATCAATCAACACTACATTACTGAATAGGAAAAAGAAAAAAACAACAATTTTTACTATTGATATGATCAAAGTTTTGTTTATACTAGTAGGTTCATTACAAAGCACCTGAAAAACAAGTAGTATAAACACCTGTATCAGGCACCCTTTTCAATGTGGAGCAAGGTAGGGTAATGAAATTAGCAGCACATATATCCTAATATTTTTCTGAAGCACTAAATTCAAATTCCCCAACATTAGCTTTTCAAGTTCTTTTCAAAGTTGCTTAAGGAAATTAGTTGCCAGCTACAAAAACAAGTGAGCAGTTTTCCATCTTTGATATAAGTGAAACCACAAAACTATTGCGGTAGAAGGGATAGGATTTTTCTTCAACACCAGTTAGCAGGACATATTGTTATAATCAACAAATCCAGCGGGGAAGAACTACATCTAGAATGATAAAATGTTGTTCTCAAAAACTAAGTATAAAAATGGAAAATCATATGACCGACTATATATAACTGAGAGTTGGGCTAAATCTTAATAAATAGAAATTAAACCAAGATAAATGTCCAAGTCTTGCTCAAGTTCGAAAAGTCAAATTCAAGTATTCAATGAGATATATGACTAGACAGCAATTTGTTTGAAAAATATCTTGAGATTTTAGTAGACTAGAAGTTCAATATGACACAGAAGCCAAAGTAAAGCTAATAAGAGCTTAAGTTGCATCAAGAGGCAGAGTTTAGAACTAAAGAGGTAAGAGACCTACAGTAGTGTAGTAGTACAGTAGTGTAGTGTACACTGCCTCAGATAATCACATCCTAGGCATTTTATGAAGGACACTGATAGCTGCACAGCATCCAGAAGTGGATAAACAAGATGGTAGAGAAAGGACACTGATCATGAAATAGTAAAATTTCTAGAAAAGATGGTTAAAGAAGAGTTGCCTTATGGGGTGACCATTTGTGATCAATGGGTGATTGTTCTCTTCAAGTAGTTCAAAGTTACAAAGAAGAGGGATTAGACTTGTTTTGGCCCTGAGAGAACAGAACCTGGGGCAGAAGGTACAAGAAAAACTTCTTAATAACCAGAACTATCCAAGAGCTGAGTGAGGTGCTTAATGAAGTTAGGTTGCTGGTTCTTCCTTACTGGTGGTCTTCAACAACTGGATTGCTATTTGTTGGGGATATGCTAGAGGAGGGTTAAGAAAAACATTTTGGCTCTCCACTCCAACTCCCAGCATTGGAAACCTCCTCAAAACAGATTTTTTTTAAGTCACAACTGAAAGAAATACTAATTCTAAGTGAGTGATTAATAAGAATAAAGAATATTATTTTCCCATCTGAATTAATGGGTCCCTCTGGACTAGAAGTAATTTTTATTCACGTAGGAATTACATTTGGTGATTCCTGAGGCTCTTTTCGACTCAAATTCTAAAACACATTATGTAAGAATCAAAACCTATCATTTAGTTCAGAATATACTGATCTAGTTGAATCAATCAACCCATCTATCCAACATGTCATAATACAGATTAAAGATAGGATATATGTCCCCATCTTTAATAGTTTCAAGGGTTAATTAAGGTTAAATTTCTACAACTTTAACAGGTTGTAGTGAATCAGTAACATCTTAGTAGATGTTAATTCTACTTCCGTTAAAGGTAAAGTCCAGAAGAGATGGACAACATAATCAAGAACTATTCATGGTAAAGGCCAAAAATATGGGTTTATTTAAATTTCACAGGATAATTGTCCATACAGAATTGACCAGAACTTAGTCACCAAAATTTATCTTTAGAAGACAAAACAATGGTTCCAGGTATAAAATGTTGCTTTCTTCTAATGTAGAGAAATGTCAATCTCCTTTAATATATTTTTGAAAGTTTTCATCTATCAATTCATACTTCATATCACTTAATGTAAATATTGTTTTCTATTTTTATTACTTCCAAGTTTACAAATATTTCTGCATGTATTTCTGTACTAATTTTAAATATGAAACTATCTTTTCCTAATTCTTCTGGTACAGAGAATATATCCAAATTTATTAAGTTTTTAAAGAACATTAAGATAGCTTCACACTAGCTGACCATAGTCAGGGATTTTGAGGTACCAATTTAATTAAGTATTGCACTCAAGTCAAATCTGATAAAGCTTATTAACAAGATTTTTCTTTAAAATTGTGCATGAAAGATAGACTAGACAGGAAGGACTGAGGTTTGAGTATGTTAATGCCAAAAGTCCTCTAAAAACCTTTAAATTAGAGGCAAGTAGATGGCTGAGTGGATTGAGAGCCAGGCCTAGAGACATGTGATACTGGGTTCAAAATCTGACCTCAGACACTCTTCCTAGCTGTGTGACCGTGGGCAAGTCACTTAACCCCTACTAATTATCCCATACCATTCTTCTGCCTTGGAAATAATACACAGGATGAAAGGTATGTGTTACGAAAAAAAAAATTAATTCAAAAAAGTTAAAGGCCAGAACAAGTGGAAACTTGCAACACCAAACCATTAAGATCACACACACACACACACAAAGAAAGGGAAAAAAACCTACTGATGTGGGTAGTTGGGACAATAATAAAGGACTGAAATAAAATTATTACTCAACTATTTAGCGTTTGCATTTTTCAACCAACTAGAATGATCTTCAGATAAACCTTTTGCCATTAAATCTGTCTACTTTCATCCATTCTACACTCAGTTATCAAACTGATCTTCCTAAAAGAGTTAACTACCACATTATCATGTCCCTATTCCATAAATTCCAATAGTTTCCTATTACCTTCAAGGATCAAAAATCCTGTTTGGCTTTTAAAGTCATGAATAATCTGACCCCTTCCTATCTTTCTAGTTTTCTTACATATTACTCCCTCCCCTCCAACAATTCTCATTGATGGTCCCCTCCCCATACTTCCTTATCTTCTAGTTTTACCTTCTACAAAAAAAAAAAATTCTTAGTTCTTAATCTTAATCCCTTCACACCGAGATTAACCTCAAAGAATCCTGTATATAGTCTGTTTATACATAGTTGTTTGCACACTATTTCTTCTATTAGACTGTGAACATCTTGAGAGCAAGTGCCATTTCTTACTTTTCTTTGTATCCCCTAGCTCTTGGCACAGTGCCTGGCACTTAAGAGACCCTTAATAAAAGCTAGTTGATCGATAAGAAAGGATAAAAGGATGATGAATAGCAGCAAACTGATATCTAATCTAAATGCAAAGATAAGGAAGCAACTAGCTTCTTCCAAGAATTCAATCCATTTGATGAATTCTCACAAAAGTGAAATTGCATCCAGATGCAACTGCTAAACAATCATAATCTTTGGAGATCTCTAGAACTGGAAAGGTACTACAGGAATTGGTTCTAATTTTTTAAGATTTCCAGAAAGGTAAATTCTCTGACAGACCAATAAGTTTATCACTGATTTGTGGCAAAATTCTAGAATAAATTTTTAAGGAATTATTCACTTAGGGAAGTGGTGATCAGTATAAGCTAATATGAATTAATTACTATTATATGTATGCCAACCTAACTTCATTTCCTTTTCCTAACAAGATTACTAGACTGAATTTCTATAAGACATTTGCCAATGTTTTACAATATCCCTATGGACAAAATGTAGAATTAAGAACTGAAGCACTAAGGACTGAATGGAAGTACTATTGGCAAATTGGTAATTAGTTGACCTAAGCCCAAAAAGTATTTCTTAATTCAGATTGATAGCAACCTGTAGGAAGCTCTCTGGTGGTAAACTTCACTCCTTAGCTTAAATCAATTTAACATTTCTATTAATAACTTTGAAGATTCATTTGCCTTATTTATAAAATTTTCAGAAGACATGAGGCTAAGAGGGATGGTTAATTCACTGGAAAACAGAATCAGGATTGAAAAGGATCTTAACAAGCTGGAAAAATAAAGAAATAATTTGAAAAAAATAAGTATCTGTCCTTAATAATTGCAATAAGCTGTAATTACTTTTGTGGTGGTATTTTCACAAATGACTATCATAAGCGCTGCATTATGAAGTAACCAAATATCCAATAAAACACATTTTGTTGCCATTGGACACATTTAATAAGCCCTTTCCTTTATAATCTCCCAATCAATCCTCAATCCCTTGCAATATGGCTTATAACCTCACCACATGTGAAAATGTTTTCACCAAAATTATCAAAGCTCTCCAAGCCATTAATCTAAGAATGACTTTTTCTCAAGTCATCATATTGTTTCCTCTCTCTTGTAGCTTTTTGACACTGTTGACCACTTCTTCCTCCTAGTATTCTCTTTCTTCCTTCAATTTTCATTCTTGGTTGGTTGCTGTTTGTAGTACTTAAGATGACACATTTGGTGATGTCTTTTGACTGGCACATAAATTGTATTTAAGTAAGGAGCAGTTGTACAAAATCATCAGTCTCACTCTCTCTTCCAGAGTTACTGAAATCCAATGGCAAGATAATTGGTGATGGCGTGGGATGTAGTGGATGACCTTGGATTCTTCAATGTCTAAACAAGCTCTTAAGTGCTCCACAGCACCTGCTTCAGCCACTTTTATGGCTGTTGGAAGTCTTCACATGCCTGGAGTAGACACCCTCCAACTCACAGATGGGTTTGAGGACTGTCAGTTACACTCAACCCGATTTTGCCAGCCTGCAGAAGTGAAAGGTGGACATCAAAAAAGGATGAGCAGCCCTGAAAAGGGCTCAGCAAGCCCTCACACCAGAGGTACTAAAGTTTTTATGACTTGTGGTCTCTCTTCCTTCTATTTTTTGCCTATCTCAATGTCCCTTTTCTCATTCTCCTTTGCAAGATATCCCAAAAGTTTAAGTATCATTTTTAGGTAAATTACTACAAAATTTACATTCTTAATTTCTTTCCTGAGCACCTATTCTATGTTATCATTTGGACATCTATACCAAATCCCATAGATATCTTAAACCAAATGTATCCAAAACAAAATTTCCCCCCAATCTATCCATTTTCCCAAGTTCTCCATCTGTCAAGGGTATCACAGTCCTTTCACTCATAGTTCACAACCTCAGAAGTATCAATTTCTTCCTCATTCCCCCACCTACTTGCCAAATCCTACCAAGTCTACTTCCAAATAACTCCTATACAGCTCTTTTCTCTTAATTCAAATACACTTTATACATACAAACTCTTTTTCAAATCCTCAATCACCTCTTGTCTAGATTATTTTTAAAACAGCCTCCCAACTGGTCTCCTTATAACCAGTCTCCAAACCACTCACAGCTTTGTCAAAATGACATTCCTAAATATAGATCTAACCAGGTCATTATCCTCAAGAAACTTCCATGGATCCCTATTACCTTAAGGATAATATACAAAATCTTCATACTTTATAATCTGGTCTTCCCCATCTACCATGCTATATTTCAAACAAATTGTCCTAATGCTATTACCAGATTGTAACATTCCATCTCTCTAGACCTTTGCTATCTCTGCCTCCAGCTCTTTTGGCTTTTCAAAAGCATAACTCAAGTGCTACTACCTCCCTTAGGAGATCTTTCCTAACCACCTTGCTATCAGTTGTGGCTAGTACTTTGTCTTTCTAGAAATTACTCTGTATTTACTTATATACTTTACATATATACTTATATACCTTACATTTACTTAAGTGAATGTGTATCTTATTCTCCCCTCAACAGAATCTGAGCCTCTCAAAGGCAGGCCCTATTTTGCTTTGTTATCTTTTTATCCTGAGCAATTAGATCAATGCCTGATACAGAGTAGATGCTCAATAAATATTTTGAATTAAGAGACCTTTCTAATTCTTGAACTAGCATAAAAAGTAGGAATTCCACTATTTCAGGCAGCTGATATGTTTGAAACTTTCAAATGTTGTAAAATTTATTAAGTGCTTTACATATTACATCACGTGAGATTCACAACTCTATAATGTAAGTACTACAGGGGTTATTGTCATTCTTACAGAAGAGGAAGCTAAGGCTGAGATCAATAACTATGTCATAGGAATGAGTCAAAACCTTAAGTTTTCCTAATTCCCAAGCCTGGCAACTTTGTTCCCCCCCATCAAGAAATCATGTTGGAAAGAAATTATTTTCAACTTTGCATGATATTTTCTTACTGTTCTCCCAGCATTTGAAACATACATTTGTTAAATATCTATTATGTGCCAGGCACTATCCTAATGCCAAGCACTATCCTAAGTACAGAGCATAAAGATACAAAAGATCAGCCTTGCCATTAAAGAACTTACATTCTATTAAATTGATATGGACAAATGATTTTTGAGAATCATTAGGGTACCTATTTGAAACTCAAGCTGATAAGATCTTAGGAAAATTCCCAAGGAATCATCTAGATGAATCCCTGCTTGAAACATGAACTTCTCCTCTACAGTATTCTTAAGAAGCCATACAGTCTAGGGACAGTTAGGTGGCTCAGGGGATAAAGCCAGACATGGAGAAAGACGGTCCTGGGTTCAAATCCGACCTGAAATATTTCCTAGTCATATGACCCTTGGCTTGTCAAGTCACTTAACCCTAAATGCCTAGTCTCTACTTATCTTGTGCCTTGGAAAGGTAGGGATTAAAAAAAAAAAAAAGAATCCCTGAAAATCTCTACTTTAAAATCTTCAGTGACAGGAAAATTAACCACCGAGCAACTCCAATCAATTCTTATATAGCTCTAATTGTTTAAAAAAAAGTTTTTAAATTATATTTCACTGCCATTTTTATCTTTGTAGCATCTATCCTAGTTTAGATCTTTGGGATGAAGCAGAACAAGTTTAGTATTTCTTCTACATGGTCTTTTCTCTCATCTAACAGTCCAAGATCTTTCCATCAGTCCTTGTACCACATGGTTTCGAGGCCTCTTATGATTCATCTTATCACTATCCCTCAATAAAACAGTAAGTCCATAACATGGCACAATACTCCATATGTGGGCTAGTCAGGAAGTATTTCTTTTTTAAATTGTGTGATGAACATTTGTTTGAAATTGTTAAAAGATACACTGGTATACTTTTTAAATTGGTAGCTACCTCACAATCTAAAAAAGGTCAAAATCAAGAAAAATGTCTCCTTTCCAAGCTAAACAATCTTTACACATTTAAGTAATAATAAAATACCAATTTGATGACTGAATTATTTGAAAACTTGGTTCATGTTATAATGTATTAAAATTATACCTATTTCTAAAAGTTATATTGCCTAATACTACTTTCAGTTTAAAATGGAAAAGCCTAAAAATGTTTACTTTGGCATTTCAAAAATAAATCTAAATAGACCAGTTAGTTTCATTTTCAGCAGTTTCAAATGCAAAGCACATACTAGAAATAACATCTCATATACAATAACAGAAAACCCATTTTGGCAAATCATTACTACATACATTTCAGGACCAAATTTATCTAGAATGTGTTATTTCCACAGACAAGGACTAAGTAAATCAAAGTTGAATGAAAACAGGAAGTGATAAATATTATCCCCCAATCAAGCTCTGACAAAACCATGGATAGTACAGGTATATAATCCAAGTGATGATCTAGGACATCCAAGATAAGTCATTCCTAAGACAGTAAAACTTTAGCAGATAAGCAGTTGCTATCACTGGGACCGTTTTTGAATATTACTAAAACATCAACCTCCTCTCTTTTTCCCTTTTAACAGAATATCTGCCATCTAGCTTGCTATATAGTTGAATGGAGAGAATGATGAAATCGATTTTTAAAATACTTTATAAATTGATATTTGATAATCTTGGTAATTGCTTTATTGTAGTAATCCTTTATTATAGGACATTATAAAGAAAAATATACTCAATTATGTTATTTTCTTTGATTCCTAAAATTCTACATCTAAAACCTTAAAATTGTTTAGTCTCTAAAACAAAAATATTTTAGTGTTATATTTTAAAGACTGGATTAAGTTGCTTTTTTTATATAGTTATCTACTATTTAACATCTCCTTTGAAACAATGTAAACTACAACCTATCTAGAAATTTCCAAAGGTACTAAAATATCACTATCACTTCCAAAACTTTAAAGCTTAAGTTTCCAACATTTCTAAGTATTAGTATACAAGTTTTAAAAATATACTACCAAAAGTACTGACTCAATGGATTTAATAATGTATGGCACAGCAGAAAGAGCTGGCTTGGAATCAGAAAGGAATAGGGAATATACCTGTGACTTCACTAGTTTAAGAACTCCCATGTGAAGAAATAACTTTTAGAATCTTAGAGAGTTGCTTAAAAGAGAGGACTGAGAGTTTAAATAATGTACCCTATATTCCAGTCAATATGTACAAGTAGGCCTGAACCCAGGTCTTCTTGATTTCAGGATGGTTCTCTAGTAACTATGCCAAGCTGCTAGGTCTCCGACTTTGGTACAGAAAATCTATGTTGAAATTCCACCTCAAACAATTACTGTGTGACCTTATACAAGTCACTTCACTTCTAAGAACCTTTTTTTCCTCATCTGTAAAACATGGATTTTAATATCTAAAGTTATATCCCTCAGAATTACTGTAAAAAAGAAAAGCACTCTGTAAATATTGAAGTACTATGAAAAAGCAAGTTATTATTCCCGAAAAAATTCATTTTAAGTATACTTTATTAATAATCATATCTATCTTAAAAGAATACTAACACATGCTTTCCCATAGAACAGGACACTTAAAGCTTATAGAAACTTGTTTAGAATGTTAACCAATTTAGATAAAAAGTAATAGAAACACTTTCCAATAATATCATGAATACAATTTAATAGGAATTTTTTTCAGAAAAAAATATTCTTTTATTAAAAAATAAATTCTGCATTTACATTTACATAATCACTAATGCCTATTTTTTTAAGTGGGGAAAGGTGTTAAAAAAGAATGAGAGAGACATTTATGCTTTGTATTCTAAGGAATTCTACATGACAAATGCTTGATGTTCATAATACTCATAACTTATGGCACTCCAAGAAGAGAAATTCAAAAATTCTAATCAACAGAAATTTTAGAAGAAACTAATTCTAGTTTTGACATAAGTACCAGAATGACAAAGCAGTAAGACCCAAGATTTATCCCAACAAAAAAAATCCTAAAGAATACAAAATTTGTCATTTTTAAATCTCCCAAATTCCAGCCAAAATCAACAAGACTATGAGAGCAAAATCCTTTCAAACCATCCAAACTACCATATCATGACAACAGCTTTTGACTTATCGAAAGCAAAAAGCTTTAAACATACTCAAATCTAAAATGCCCGACAACTAAATATTTCATAATGCAAATTTTCTCAGAAAAGTCAGTCAGTATCTTAGTACATTAATTTATGATCCTCTGCCTGTATCTCCAACTGAATTCTTATTTTCTTTAAGATGCTACAACTTTTTTGTACTTGATTTTGTACCACCATACCAATGATCCTGGTTAACAGCTATATTATAAACATGGTTTCTAAATCTAAAGCAGTCATTTATTCTTCAATATAACCAGTAATCTGAATATGTAATAAAATGATATTCAAAATGTAAAAGCTAATTAATCTAATGTAATACCTAAAAGAAGAATATCTTTTCAAACACAAACTTGTAAAACTGGATTCAACATAACACAGTATTTCTAAGTAAAAATACATATGAAGATAACATGGGGGGTGGAGGGGGAGCAAAATATACAGAACTTCCCTTCAAAGATAAGGTTAATTTTCACTCATGTAGTAGAGTATAGGCATTACAGTATGTGCTTGAATTGTTTAATAGTGGGAAAGAGCCTAGTTCCTAAATGCTATATCAAGATTAGGATTCTTCATACATAAAATGACACAATTTCTTTCCTCCACCTAAATAAGTATTTTTCTTTATGTTCAAAATATTCTAATTCTCATATAATGAATTAAACAGGAAGTTGAGACAACATATTCTTTAACTAAGCTGTCTTACCAAAAGGCCAATTTTTTTTTTCACTTGGGTTGTAGAAAATTAAAAAAAGAAAAGCCTACTACTAAATAGAGATGATTAGTGTCAACATCTATAGTTTTATATTAAAAGAAAAACAGCAATAAGTCTGTAATCAGACCAATTATGACTTTGGAAAAAATGAAAGACTACAAATATTGTAAAATATAGAATTTTAAAAACTAAAAATCTGGAATGTAAGATTTCCTATTTGAACTTCTATGTAATTTATCAATGCTATGTTAAAAAATTACTTAAGTCCTTTTCATAAAGCTCAAAATCATTTTCAAAACAATAGTTTTGCAATTCATAAGAAGTTAAAATACAAATTGTGAAAACTCAAATTATTTTGACTACTCATTTTCAATTTATTTCTATTTGAAAATCATCAATAGCTTATACAAATTATAATTGTCAGTGTAGCAAATCTACACCAAAATGTAAAGGCAGGTTTTGTGTTCAATTCCAAGTTAACTCTTCACAATTCCAAGTTAACTCTGGGATGATATATACATAGGAACAAAACTTTTTTTTTGGTTTTTTAGTTTCATGGTTAAGTATTTAAAAAGATAAAATCTTAACACCAATTTGGATACTAGGTATCCGGTGATAGTTTCCCTCAAAGAGAAACTTTCTTGTGAAGTGAAATTAAGATTTAGGTGTAAAGCCTAACAAGGAGTAGGAATTATTTTTGCAAGAATTTTAATAAAACATAAATAGCTAAAAAGATTGTTTTGCTAGCCCCCCCAAAAAAAATTATATTAAAAGAAAAAAAATCAAAGGCAATGTAGAGTAGGAAAAAAGATAGCTTTAGTCAGGAGACCTGGGTTCAGGTCAAGGTCTCTGAAGAGCATTGACTGTGATTCCAAGAAAGTCACTTAACCTCCCAGTGACCCCAGGCAACTCCTAAAACTACATCTTGCAGAGAAAGTGCTGATCTACATTAGTAGAAGGGTTGCTCACTGGGAATTGCCTCCATATATATGAAATTGTAAGCACAGTCCAAAATAATTCAGGAGCACAAAGTCTAGTCTAAAATACCATCCTACCTCAAATACAGACCTAGAAATATGAAGATAAGCATCAGTACATAAGCAGAAAACTTGAAAATGACAGTAAACTAACCAGTTTTATTATCCAAACTAACTGAAATGAGAAGTAAATAAAACAAACAGGAAGAGTGTTTCCTTTGTTCTATGCTCAGCTAAGGAATTTCTTCCTTTTTCTATATTTGCCCTGAGTTAACCTTAGTTGGGGATTTAGGTACATTATTTTTTGAAGGATAAAAATTACAAGCAACCCAAAGGACAATATAAAAGACATATGGAATACAGCATCATACCAAAATCTTGCCTGTTTAAAGTGATATAAAGGCTCATGGCACATGACTGAAAAAGTAATCTGAAGTAGCAAGAACAAGTACCTCCATGATACTAAAAACTCCCAAACCCACATACTTTTTTTAAGAACATGAAGCAAATCTTTTAATGTAATGTTTCTGGAGGGAAAATACTCAATGTATGTCATACAGGAAGATGTTCATCATAAAATAAAAATTCAAGTAACTTGGGACTCTGCTCTTCCTAACCCTTATACGAAATACTTAAAAAACAAAAGTTTTCACTTAAAGTTTTGAAATTGAATATGTTAGTATTTATACCCAAATTGTAAGTGTTCAAAAGCAAAAAAAATTTTTTTCTTCAAATCAATGATATGCTTTCTTCCTTACTGATATTCACATTAAGCTTGAAAAAAAAATGTTTATGCATAAAAATTTTTTTCAATGACATTTATGCCATTGCTTACCATTATATGGTCAAAATTTAATTACTGTGACCAAAGAGTTATTATAAAGATTCTTCAACCTTAGCATTATATTCAATGTGTATACCTAATTTCTTAATTTGAAATATTTATACATTTCAATTCAACACCATAATTTTTCTAAGGGGAAAAAATCACCATCAGATAGAAAAAAACATTGTAAACAATTCTCATCAAAACATACAAAGTCTATATTACTATATAACATAGTTAAATAGGTGGTCTTTAATGATAAAATTATGCTTTTTGTTTTTAGTACACAAAAGTTAATCAGGCAGTATGTGAAGACAATTTCCAAGTTATTACAAGAACTTGGACAAAATTATCACCCTAAAAGCATCAAAAGTCCAATAAGAATGAAATAACTAAGTAAAATTATAAGAAATAAACATGGTGTACAAATATATATTTAAAAAAAAAAAGGCAAAATCAAGTATTCCTCCAAAATAATTCCAGAAGCCTGTTTGGTATCCCAATGAGATATCTCTGGGTAGCAAGGTAAGAACATTTCAGGCAAAAAGAAACATTCATGGAAAGTAAACTAGATTTTGATGAAGAGAACCAATAAAATATTCATTTTAAAAAGCACCTATTTTTACCATGTTTTGCCTGGGGGCAGGGGATTGGTTATTACTGAATATCCAAAATCTAACATTGCCCCTTTAATTGCTCCATTCAGAAATACCAGATTTACTTCTTCCAGGAGTTCCTGGACCAATGAAATCACAGTTCTCAGATGTGCTATTAAAATAATGTTTATTTCCTCTCTGATCTTGTCGTTTATGCAAATGAAGGAATAAATGTCTGAATTTATATTTCCAAACTAGCACCCAATCTATGTGATGGTATACTTAAAAATACCCCACAAGTTTCAATTTGTGAATGTTAAGTTTTTAACAATTTTGAAAGGCTCAAAGAGAATCTTGATTAATCCAGTAGTGTTTTTATTAGTAAAATTAATGCCTACACCACAAAGAATTAGTAGCTACCAAAATTAGTGGTCCTGACCACAATTTGAGGATAATACAAATTAGCTGAAATCTTGAGTCTTCAAAAAGCAATTCCATATATCCTGTAAGTGTAAGGAAAACCACTGCCTCTTTGGTCATTAGCTAAGTATAATTGATTTTTTTAAAATTAAAATAATAATAAAAACTATGGTAAAATGTCACACAAATCTAAATTCCTTACACATTCTATATTACCATTCTTTCAAACACATCTTTGTCCTAAAAAGTTTAAGTAACATATAACTGAGGAGAGAATAAGGGAAAAGGAAAGGTTTCTTTCAAGCTTCCTCTAAAATTATAGTTGTATAGACTATGAAATGTTCTTTAGAGAGGAAATTGAGAAGCAGGTATTTAAAAAAATATTTTGAAAGACAGAATCATCCCAGAGTGAACTTCAGAAGGCTTCAACCATAACACTTTGGTGACAGTATGAAATGAAGATAAACATGGATATGAATAAGCACCATACATGTGCATATATATATATAATCCACAAATCATGTTTATAAATTCTTTAAGATATCCCTAAAGTCATTCATACTCATCATACACTTGAACTCCTCCTAATTCCCAGACTTCAATTTAAGGAAAGGAAAAAAGGGAGTAAAAGTAATTTCTTGCCATGTTTCATTGCAGCTGAAGTCTTTTTTTCTGAAATGCTAATACTACTTTGGAACAGTTAGTCACCAGCTATTGTGTGAAGGAAAAGTGAGAGAGAAAGATAAGGAAATGAATCAAGAACTGGGAAAAAGGAGAGAAAGAGGGAAAAGAAGAGTGAGAACGGAAAAGAGAGAAAAAGGAGAAAGGCTGAGCTATGTAAGTATGCAGCAGCAGCAACAGCGCATGGAAAGAATTGAGAGCGCGCCCTCCTGGCCGCCTGACTCTCTGCTGCGCGCACCCGCGCCCGCGCTCTCTCGCGGAAGCGCGCTCTAGTCCCTCCTCCTCCAGCCCTTTCACTGCACAACATTCATGACGTATCTTTATTTCTAGCACATTAACAAAATATCACAAATAAATCGTCCTCAGCCCCTCTGGCTTTGGGGTGCAGGTATCCCTAGCCTCAGCCCCGCGCCTGTCCCGTGTCGAACTCCCAACCTTTCCCATTGCCTTTGAAGCTTTCGCGATTTTTTTAGCCAAGTTTTTGTCCCTGTAAAAAATTGCGGGAAATTCAATTTTTATTTGACTCGGGGAAAAGTTTTTTCGCATCGCGATGGGAATCTCTCACCAGATTCTGGTAGGTCCTGGGATGCTCTTTCCCCGTCCAATCAGTTCGCCGGGGTAACAGCTGTGAGGGAGAAAACACCCCAACATCAGGCTCTGCTCGACCCCCGCCTCCCGGCTGACCCCCTCCCCAAGATGCATCCCCCCCCGCCGCCCCCTGCCCGCCCGGGCCCGCCGCACCGCCCTCCTCCCCCCCGGCGGCGGCTGGGAGCGGCAGCAGTTCGGGCCGGGCGAGCCACAGCACAGAGCGCCGCCGCCGCCGACTCCTCTTACCTCTTTCTCGGCCACTTCTCGAATCAGCACCTGCAACAACAAAAGCAGGGTGGGGGGACGCCGCTTAGCTGCCCTCCTCGCCCCCAGCCGCCCGCGGCCTCCCTCCCTCCCCCACCCCGGCCCGGCCCCAGCCCCGCGGCGCGCCGCCGCCGCCTCTTGCTCGCCCGCAGCCCCGTACCTGAGCCGCCTGCTGACATGGTCCATCTTCCAGGAACCGGGCGATGAGGAAGTAGAGCTCTGCGGGGACAAGGGGAGAGGGACGAGACACAGACTCAACGCCGGGCTCGGGGCACCGGGAACGGACGCGCCCCGTGCCAGCGGCGCCCGCAGCCTCCCCACTTACCCGATCGCAGCTCCGAGAGGCCTTTGCTCTCACAAGACATGTTTATTGGTCACTTAGGGGCCACTGGCGGGGTTCCCCCGCCAAGGACGGGAAGCGGGGACGGCGCCGCCGCCTGCCTGCCTGCCCTGTAGCTGTCACTGTGTGTTCCCCAGCCAGAGCCTCGGCTCCACCATTCAACCAACAGCGGCGGAGGAGGAGGCGGCGGCGGAGGAGGAGGAAACAACAACTCACAGGCAGCGGCGGCGGCGGCAGCAACCCGCCCGCCACCTCCGCCACAGAGATCCTTCCGCCTGAGAAAGGAGTCCCAGCTACCAAGCCCGTGTAGGGTTAGGTCTTGGGGTGTCCCCCAACCCCGTCCCTCGCCGCACGCCGTCCTCTCCTCAATTTCAAAAGGGAGTTTAAAAATAGGGTAAAATATCCCTCTTACACCCCAACCTCCGTTGCTCGCGCGCTCACACACACTCCTTTCCCAGGCAGCAGCAGCAGCAGCAGCCTGGCTCGGCCTGATTCCCCGCCTCCCGCTCTCACACCGCGGCCCCCCCCCGCCGCCTCAGTAGATCGATTTATTTATTTATTTCCAGTTAGGAGAAGATGTCGGAGCAGCGGCCGTTGGTTGGCTGGGAAGCGTTTTCTCTGTGGAGGGATTGATTCGGGGGAGGGACGGCTCCGCGGAGGGATCTGACGCACACGGAGCCGCAGCACAGATTCTATTCAGCGCTTCTGACTGGAGCTGAGATGGAAGTTAGTTTCAATGTAGCAGAAATAGGAAACAAATGAAGCAAAACTGCCCAGAGAGGGGGGAAAATGCCCCGAGGATGAGTCTCACTCTCACGCGCGCACACACGGCGTCCACACACTCACACAGAAATAACACACATTGAACAAACTCAAGATTGCGCTGCCTTCCCTGAGTTGAATGATAGTGTTTGGTTTCTATCTCTTACCCATGTGCATGTGTATAAATGCTGCGGATTGGCATCTGTGTAAGTCTTGTCCTGCGTTATTTCTGCAGCCTGTGCAAGTGTTGTGTAATTTATTGGGAGTGCTATATATTGCAATAGAGGCTCAGGCTGCTTTTTGTTAAGCAGTAACATTTTTTTTACCAGCCCGTTACTTGCTGAACCTTATCTCTGCATATTTCGTGTATTACTGTCATTGCCTTAAGTACAAATTGTAAAATGGTTGTTTTTGGTGGTTTTGGTTTTTCGTGTTTTGGTTTGGTTTGGTTTGGTTTTTTGCCTTGGTTCTAAGAACAATGCTTTATAACTCCTTATTTGTACTTAAAATGCTATTTTCATCATAATTGGGCTTGGGGACAGCTATTCAGAGATCTGGTGTTAAGGAATCTTAAGGCTTTTCCGAGAATATTCGCAAGAAAAGAATGTGAATCTACCGAAAAGCAAAGAGACGTTAAAATATACCTACAGCTGAACTGGCGGTAATTTAGTGATAAACCGATAACCTAATGAAAGATCTTAAATGACTATAATACAGTTTGGTCAATGTATTTAGTTATTAAATGATTTAAATTATCTGCATATTGTATAGTTGACTTCAAGTTAATCTAACAAATGACTCTTAATTTGAGGTCGAAACCATTCCTGTTTATAGTTAGGCAGGCAAAGACTTCCTGAAAAACTGCCAAAAAAAGTATTTTAAAAATCTTTTGTAAATTAATATGTAATTACTGGAGTTTTTATATGCTAAATCATTCATCAGAGTTTTGCTGATGAGGCTATGGGCCTTGTTTTAAAAAAAGAAAAGAAAACGAACATGGATGAAATTTATGGAAACAATGGAAAATGCCATTTGTTAGAAAACAAGAGCAATAAGTAATATTTATCTCCAAACGATTTAAGCACTTTCCAAGAGACTAGAGTTGAACATTTGAAAATGAAAGAGGTAGATGTTTAAAGGGGAACTGAAATAAGCATTCTTTTGTTAACATTTAACAAAAGATTCTCCATTAACATTCTGGGTAATAAACAGTATTTTTTATGGTACTGGTTTAAAAGAGTGGAGGTGCCTATTTGTGGGACTAGGACCCTGGAAGCTGAACTGTGGTTTTCTAGATTCTTACCTCAAGCCTTCTACCACACAGCCTGGTTCCCAACATTCCTGGTAGGAAACACTTGGTGCTGCAACCACCCCTCTGCTTCCCTGAAGACTGCAACTGTGTAAGACACACTAAAACATCTAAGGCTAAATATGTATTTGGTAGGGGGCTGAAAAATGAAACCCTGTTTCAATACTTGAGTGCAATGATTCCCTTTTATAATTTATTCTAATTATAATTTTAAGTGGTTACAACAACTTATTTTAAAGCCTAAATTATCAGAGTAACAATCATTTATTGATATGCAATGTCCTTTTAAAAAAAATACTGACAATATTTGCATTGTATTCTTGTGTAAGCCATTAATTCCTTTTTAACTATTATAATTTCTAGCAAACTGGTCATAGAGGTGATGGTTAAACTTGAAAAGATGGATATTTTGTGTGCCTTTTTGCTGTTTTGCTACTTATGTGATTAACTACCATATATTTTAGCCTCTTATTTTTAGGAACTTCATACTTAGCAATTTTAACAATTGATGTCATAATTTCTTTCAAATAAATACTTCTTTATAACCACAGATTATATTTTGGGTTTTCTTTTTTTAATTGTTTTACATTGGTCTGATGTTTATTGATATTTTGTTCCACAAGGAAATAGAAAAGAAATTGTGATAGCAAATACAAAAATACAGAGATTAACATTTTCTCTCTCTTTTTATATGTGTATGTGTGTGTGTGTGTGTGTGTGTATATATATGTTTGTTTATTTATTTATTTATTCTTGGTGGTATTTAAATCCAGAAAGGTGCTCTAGTAATCTGAGATATGCCTTTCCATTAAGGAGCTGCAATAGCTTTTTCTAAGTGTTCTGGTATTTGGATTCTAAGATCACTCTAAGAAAATTAACCTTTAGTGTTTTCTGTTGTTTTGAATACCTTCTAAATAACTTTGACACAGTTTTTATCATTCATTTTTTAAAAATATTTATTACAAGACACCTTATGTTCTTACTGAAACATTTACTAAACTATGTGGTAAAGCAATAAATAATACATTAAGATCCAATTGTATTAGAAAAGTTATTTTAAAATTCTACTCCAATATAGTTTAGTTTTTAGGTTAAAAAGTACCTTTTTTACAAGAGATCTGAAATTCTTTCTGCTTGTTAGTGGGCATTACACAGAATTTTACCAATACCTATAGTATCAATAAATAATTCATTAACTTCAAATTTCTTCACAATATAAAACTTATTTCTGAACATTTTCTTTAGTTAATTAAAAGATTCATTTGTTTTTAAAGTATCACAAATTATGCACATGCTATATTCTTTTTCATTTGATGACCCATTTAATTTAAGGAAATAGCTCAACTCTATTCATTCCCCTGTTATAAAGACTTAATTATAACTATCTCAGCTGTTTCTTTTGCCAAAAACTTTTAAAGATCCAGTTCAAATTAGGACTTTAAAGAGAGTATTTTGTCCTGTTTTAGTTTATTTACTATAATTTAGTTACTATAAAAGGATAACTCATTTTTCCTTCAATTGATCAAAATTATAACTGTTGTTAAACATGTCTCTTTTACAGGGGCTTTTAAAACAAAAAATAGAAGCCAAGTCAGTACCTGAGTAAAGTTATATAGTATAGCAACTAGCAAAAAACTATCCTTCCTAGTTATTGACATGTCTTCTAGCAGAAGACTTGAAGCTTTATTTGATTAACTTTCTTCTTGGAATTTAAACATTTGCATATAACTCACTTTAGGAGGTGTTATTAGGCTAGGCTATGAAAGATTTAAATTATTATTTTATTTCAAATTTGCTCTAATTAGATGTAAAATTTGGTTTCTGGCCTACTTGGGCACTTTGGCAAATGGAGTCATTTTGATATTTTTTAAACAAATATAATAAATAATTTTTAAAACATAACAATTTGAAGGAATCAAGAGTTTCAGAGTCCTGTTTTGATTTTTTAAATAAAAATATAGAGCCAAAAGTATGAGGTTCAAGCACTGTCCCTATAGAAGTTTATTTATCTTATGACAAGGTCCTGATCAACAAAATAAATGTTCAAACCTCCCATATCTCTTCCCTGACCCCATCTCTAGGGAAGGAAAAATCCACAAGATCCATGTAGTTCATTCTTTCACCTACATAAAATGATTATGCCTAACTTGACCTAGCTATATCGCTGAGAAATACCCCATTTTAAAAATGAATTTCAACAAGTGTGCCACATTCAATAAGCTTTTCCATCCTTTAGTAATATTTATTATCTAAGAAATTTTTATGTGGAGCTAATAACCCTCACACTAAAGTTCAAACTAATTTCCTCTTGTCCTATTCTCTCAAATAGTAATCGATGTTTTATGTAGTTCTTTAAGGTTTGCAAATCACTTTAAATAGATGATCTCATTTTTGGTACACAATAACTCTAGAATAAGAGTGCTAGAGATAATATTATCCCCAGTTGACAGACAAGAAAACTGAGTCTTAGGTTGTAAAGTCATGTAGCTGGTAAGGATCAAAGAAAGGATATGAACTTGTCCTCTTAATTCCAGGTCTTATGCTCTTTCTACTACCCAATACTGCCTACTCAAAGGAAAATATCATCTGGTCACCAATTTTCACACACCCTCTCATATATTTAAAGACATTCTGCTAATTCACTTTTTGGTTTCTCCAAGATTAATATTCCAATTTTTTTCTTTTTTTATAGGTTTTTGCTTAGCCCAAGTTCAAATCCTCATGAAATGATTAATATGATGCTTTGCATTCTGTCTTTCACATAAACAATATACCTAGATGCTTTGCTGCTTCAAATCCTATAATTACAAAATTAAAGGTCAGAAAATAATTTTAAGGCACAATCCTCTAAGATTTTAAGTGACACAATGAGTGATGTAGAAAAAGCTCTTCCAGATGGCAGAATTCTATAAACATGAGGTGATGTCTGATGGAACCTCAATAAATTATCCTAGATAGGAAGTATAGGAGAACAAGGTAAACTGGAGGTAGCCTCTAATAAAGTGGTTTTATTTTTTTAATTAAAGTGATTTTTAAATGGAATTTGAATATTGGAGTAATGTACCTACATGACTTAATGCATATATTGCTTTTCTAAGAGTTATAAACATGAGAAAAAATGGAAGAGGAAGATTTAGATGGAGATTTTAGTAAAAGACCTTAACATAATAGACATCTAAGAAAAATTCATGATCAAATGTGCCACCAAAGCAGAAGTTTTTATTTGAAGAAAGAATTCAAAGAGCAAGATCATAACCTGTACATGTGTTTGTTTTAGTTTAAACTCTTAAATAGTTTGAATTCAAATTTGGAAAAATAATAACTGGAATTTATAAAACCCCTAATATATACCAAGTGCTTTGTATATGTTATCTTACTTGACCCTCGCAACAACCTGTGAGGTAAATGCTATTGTCTCCATTTGACAGATGAGGAAACTGAGTCCAAGAGAGATTAAGCTGCTTGCACAGCTAGTCAGTGTCAGAGGCAAGATTCCAATTCCAGTATTTTTATCATATTGACACTCTATTGAAATTAAGTCAGTTTCACTCTTATAATTATCATGATGATAGATTTGAAACAAAACAAGCATAGATTTAATCTATATTTTTAACCTACAACGGTCATTTCTTCTTGTGAATTTATCTAGATTCTTGTTTGTAGTATCTTGAACACACAACTTCATTTGTGCGGTCTTGGGTGTTTTTTTCCTTTTCTCAGTTTTATGGTCTCAGTTATTTCCATGTCTTCTACCACTTGTTTCTCCCAGATCTCTGGGTATTTTAAAATAATTCTATGTTGTCTTAATAATTAATCAATCAGCCCTGAAATAATACCAACTTATATTTATACATCACAAAATAGTTACAAACCCCTTAACATAATCTCCTTTGATTCTCATAAAAACCTTGAAGTGGATAGGGAAAAGCATAAGTTCATAGGATCCTTGATTTAGCACTAGAAGTTGCCTTCAACCTTATTTTATAGAAGATAAACGAAAGACCAGAGATGATAAGCAACTTATTCAAGTTTATGCAACTAGAGAAGAGTAGAGATGAGATTCTGACTTAGATCCTCTGACTCCAGACCCAGCTTTCTGAAAATTGAGGACAGTTTAAAATTGAATATTGAGTCATTAAATAACTTACTGTGGGTTCCCACACCCAATACCATTAGTAGAGCTTCTGACCCAAGTGGGACTCTCGCTGTATCTTCATCATATAGGCACTTAATAGATATGTGTCGAATCGAATTGACCGCACACACACACGTACTTACATATTTTATTTTTCATTCTTAGTATTAAATGTTTTAAATGTCAAGGTAGGTGATATGGTTGCAAATGATGTTTTTAAAAGTTCACCAAAACTTATCATTTATCACTCAGTTTACAACAAAATGAGGCAGATTTAGAATCTCAGAAAGGAGAAAAGTCACATCACAGGACATATGATCAATCTGAACAGTTCTACAACATATCCAACAAGTTGTCATCACATCTTGGTTAAGGTATATCAAGGACTACCTCCCAAGGAATCCCATTTTGCTTTTGGATAGTCTAATTGTTGGGAAGTTTTTCTATATCATAAACTCTCTTCTCCCACTTTCACCCATTATTCCTAGTATTTCCCTCCGCTTATAAACAAAACAGCTGTAAGCCTTCACATGTCCTCCTAAGTATTCTTCAGACTAAAAATTCTCAGTCACTTCAATTGATCCTGGTAGAGCATGGTCACAAGACCCCTTAGTATTTGGGTTGCCCTCCCCTGTATACTATGCAGCGTATTAAGGTCCTTCCCCAAGTATGATATCCAAAACTGAACACAATACTTTAGATGTGATGTGACTAAGACCGAATACATTCCCCCAGTCCCAAACTTTATTGCTATGTCAATGGGATATACTAATAGGTGGTATAATAAAATATAATATACATTTGTCTTTAAAATATTGGAATGGAGTCATTGGATCACAGATAAAGAGCTACAAAATTCCTTAGATGTTCTTACACCAAATCCCCTCATTTTACAGATGAGGAATTAAGCCTAGGGAAGTTAAGTTCACCCATGTTCATGTTCACCTAGCCCATGTTCACCTAGCTAGAGCTAAGGTTAGTAGCCAGTCAATTCTCCCCTTTCCCAGGTGTCCCAAAGGAATTATCTCCCCTATTAGATATTCCCCTCCCACCCCCCAAATTTCCTTTTTCTGTTGGTTATGCCACACTTATCGATATCCAAATTTACAACCTAAAAATCATCCCCAACTTTCTTTTGCTGACCCCTCATGTCCAATCAATTAAGTCTTAACCAGTCCTACCTCCATATCTCTTGTATATAACCACTGGGTGTATGGGGTGCTCAGGGAGGGGTAGTATCTCTGGTATGGAGAGCTTGTCATGCCCTTCTAGGGCAGCTCTCTAGCCTCTGACCCCCACCTGACATCCAGCTCTCACTTGTGGCTCCCAGTAGCTGCTAGCATGTGGCAGCAGCCACACCCCCAGCAACGGCTTCGACAGGCCAGCTAAACCTTGTGAGGGTAGCCATCAGGTCATTGACCCCTGGTGAACCAGGGCTTTGCTCACCCAGCATGTGAAGACTGCTTTGGCTGAACAGATGAAAGAAACCAATAAGAAGGTTCAACGGCTGAGATGGCGATGCAGCAAAGCACTGTGGACTGCTTAGGGCGTGTTGGAGCACAAAGGACAACAGGGCCATCCAGTGCAGCTGAGGAAGTCTCCAGGTGTAACGATTTTTCGTGCCACTGGACCCAGGCTTCCAACGCCGAGAGAGTGGGACTGTCTCTATGCATCAACTCTTCCACTTAAATCTTCACACACAAGTGTCTTTGTGCACACTCATCTAAACTCCATAGATGAAAACGCACAAAGACAATCGTCATCCTCGGTTAAGGAGAGACTACTACTATAACCACTCCTCTCCTCTCACATCTACCATACAGTTTATCTTCAAGTGCTCCTACATTTCAATAAAACTAATCTATTTTCTGCTTTCCAAAATCAGTATTCTATTTCCCACTTCTTTGTTTTTCCACAGGTGGTCTTCCACATGTAGAATGAGCTCCTCACCTTTGTCTCTTAGAATCTTTAACTTCCTTCAAGCCTCAACTCAGATATCACGTCTTTCCCAAATTATTTTGTATTTACTTAACTATTCAACTTTTGAATCTGCTAATAGAATTTAAACTCCTCAAAAAAAATCTCAAAGTAGTTTTTTAGTAGTTTTTTGACCCAAAACAAACACAATACAGTACTTTGCATATAGTCTTCTGTTATAGGAATGAATCTGTGAGTTCATCTATAAGAGTCTTCCCTCCAAAAATGGAAATTATATCTGGAACCCAACATTCCCACAAAACTCTAGTTATGTATTCCTATAAATTCCCAACAGGGAATCTTTCAATCTGTTTAAGGGCTTCCTTCACATTATCCTGACATTGTGTGGATACCAATGAAGCACATGCTTGGCCATTTGATATTCCTTACTATCATTGTAAAACCAGTTCATTTTTCTTTGCTTATTTCTAAATAAATTTTTTATTAATGTCTTTTACTTTTTACATCTTCAGAGTTCTCCCTTGCACTTTCCACAGATATCCCACAAAGCAAATGGGAATTAAAAAAAAAAAACAGAAAAAGGAAAATATCAGTACAGCAGTTCAATGCAATGATAAAGTCCCCCCAAAATGTGCAGTGTGTGACACAAAGCAGTGAGTTTGGGTGTCCCATCATTTCATTCAAGTCCTGATTGGACTTTGTAATTTTGCTATATTGACCTTTGATTTTTGGGGGGTGTATGGTTATTCTTCCTGTCTCCATTGCACTAGTGTATTTTGGGTGTCTCTGCTTTCTTTACTCTGCATCAGTTCATATAGATCTTAACAGGCTTCTCTTTATTCATCACAGTCATCATTTCTTACTTTACAAAAATTCCCTGTTATGTTTAATTTGTTTAGAATTTCCCCAATAAATGAACATCTACTTTGCTTCCAATTCTTTGTTATTACAAAAAGGACTGCTATAAATATTTTGGTGTACATGGGATATAAATCCAATAATTTGTAGCAGTAGTCTTTAATTCAAAGATATAGACACATTAGTCACTTTATTTGCATAATTCCAAATTGCTTTCCAAAATGTTTATAACATTTGTTAATGCTATGGACAATATATTAGTATGCTTCTCATCCCCAAACCCCTCCAACAATGACATTTGCCATTTTTGGTCATTTTTGACCATTTATATGGTGTGAGGTAAAACTTCAAGGTTCTTTTGATTTGCATTTCTCATATTATTAGTACTCTGGAACATTCTTTCATGTGGCTGTGAATACTTGTGACTCCTTTTTTTCTGAGAACTATTTGTTCATGTCCTTTGATCAGCTTCCTATTGGAGAATGGCTATTAAACACAGAGGGCACATGTTCACATACACATATATAAACATTTTATGAATGTATATGTAGTTTATATATAATCTTGAATACCAAAACCTTTATATTCAAGAGTATCTGTCTCCTATTATTAATACATTTGATCCAAAGATTTTTGTTTCCAATTGAACCTCTTCTTTTCTTATCCTATGTGCATTAATTTTGTCTGTGCAAAAAAAAGCTTTTGCATTTTATGTAATCAACGTTTCTGTTTTATTTTTTTGTAATTGCCACTGTCTTTTGTTTGTTTAAGAATGTGTCTCCTTTTCATAGTAGTATCTACTTCTCTTCTTTTTTTTTTTAATCATAAGATTTTTAATATTATGGTTACCTGTCCATTTAGAGTATGGTACAAGCTGTTGATCTAAGCCCAATTTCTGCCAGACTACTTTCCAGTTTTCTAGTCAGTTCTCATCAAATAGGAGTTTTTGCCTACATAATTTATGTTTTCCACTTAATCAAACACTGGGTTTAGTTGTTTCAGATCCTCCTTTGTCTAACCTATTGCATTGATCTATCTCTCTGTTTTTTAACTAATCAGATGGTTTTGATGACAGCTTCTTTATAATATAATTTGCAGGCTAGAAGTCCTATTTCCCATTCATCATTACCTCTTTTCATAATTTTTCTTGATATTCTACATCTTTTGTTTTTCAAATTATTTTTTTAGCATTTTATTATGTTCTATAAATGATCCCCTGGGTAATTAGATTGATATGCCATTAAAAGTGTTGATAAACATTGGTAATATTTTGTTATTTTTATTATTTTGGCAAAACCCAAACATGAGGATTAAATATTCCTGTAGCTATTTAAGTTGCTCTTCATTTCTTTAAGAATACTTTGTAAATGAATCTATACAAATTTTTATTTGCTGCTGTAAATGGATCCTCAGATACTTTTTTGCATTTTGTAGTTATTTAGAATGGAATTTACTTTTCTATTATTGCTTCTTGGATTTTATTATTGTTATATATAAATGAATTTGATTTTTGAGAGTTTATTTTATAAGCCTGCAATTTTACTTGAAGCCATTAATTGCCTCAACTAGTATCTTTGCTGATTCCGTGTGATTTTCCAAGTAAACCATCCTATCAACAATAAATAGGAATAGTTTAATATCTTTTTTATCTATTGTTATGCTTATAATTTCTTTCTACTGTTGACTAGTTGCTAACGTTCCAGAACTTTATAAAAATATAATGAGGATAGTGGATATCCTTACTTTTCTCCCAAATTTAATGGAAAAGAATCTAGTCTATCACCATTGAATATGATGCTTGCATATAATATTTTATATAAAAGATTTATGATATTTTAAATGGTCCCTCATGACTGTACATTTTAGCATTTTAGTATAAGTCAGTGTTGGCCTTTATCAAAACCTTTTTCTGCATCTATGAAATTAATTATGTGGTTTTAGATGTTTCAGTTTTCAATTTTTTGAATTTGTGATCATTTTCCTAATGTTTAATCATCCTTGCATCCTGCATTATTGCATTATTACTAAATCCATTTTGGAAATAATGAATGATTTCTTAATAAATCACTGTAATCTAATAGTATTTTCTTTAAAATTTTTATTCACTGATATTGGCCTATAATTTTCCTTCTGTGTTTTATCCTTCCTTGGTTTTTGTATTAGGACTCTATTTGTCTCATAAAAGTATTGTGGTAAGATACTTTTTTCCCTCAAATTTTTTGAGAATAATTTGTGATATATGGGTATTAATTGTCCTTTAAAAGTTTGATAGCATTTTCCTATGTATCCATCTGGACCAGAAGTTTTTTCCCTTTGGTAGTTTATTGTTTTTTGTTTGTCTTTTATTATATTCTAAAAAGGATGACTTTCTGCCTTTTTTACATTTTTTTTTGCAATATCTTTGTGTCCTTATACATGATTAAATTTTTGTTTAAGTTCCATGTAATGCTGAGAAATACATTTTTTTGCAGTCCCATTTAGATGACATGTCTTCTAACTTGAGTTTTTCCAGAAATTTGTTCAATTCTAAAATTCTCCTTTGTTTACCGTTGTTTCTAAATATCCTTGTAGCTTAATATTGATTTTATTAATTTGGATGTTAAGGCATTTGGAGCATATATTTTTATTGTTGGTAGTGATTGCTTGCCTATTGTTCCTTTCAAAATAATGTAGTTTTTTTGTATACTACTTTAAGTTTTTTGAGTATTTTTGCTTTCCAGCATAGTTTATCTGCAACTCCTCTTTTATTGGATTCACTGAATGCATAGTAAATTTTTTCCATCCTTTTAGTTTTATTTTGTTTATGTCTTTGTCAATGTGTTTTTTATAAGGAAGCTTATATAGGGTTTTTTCACACATTTTTGTTTTATTGACTTATTTAAAACATTCATATTTATAGTTAGGCTTTTATTTTCCTTTGTCTCAAAAACTGGTGTTTTTCAAATGATGATTTTTCTCTTGTTCCTCTTTAAACACAGTATTAGGTATATGCTAACATAACCTTTTTAAAATTAAGCTCCATTGAATTTCAGAACATATTCCATTCCCTCTTGAGTTTTCTGGTAGATCTATAATAATCTGTGTGATTCAAATTTCTTTTCTTTTATATTTGAAAGTTTTTTTCCTGGTTGCTCAGTGGAATTGTTCAATTTAACCACACTATATATCATGAGTTTGCAGCCTAGGTTTTGTTTTGCTTTGTCTTTTGGAAGCAATCTGTATTCTTTAAATTGGTGTTTGTTTTCTATGTTCAGAAGTTCTGGCAGTTTTCTGATATTTCTTGCCTTATGTTATTTAGGGTTTTTGACTTCATTTGCTCTTCTGGGAGGCTTATATGTTGCCTCTACACATCCTGTCTTTGAAATCAATATGTTTTGCTTGATTTGAGAACATGTTTTCTTTTGGTATTTTTTTTTTTGGCTTCTCTTCTAGATTATCCTTCATTTATCCTTCATACCAATCAATTGTCCTCTCTTTTGTTTCTTTGGTGAGACTAGCTATCATGGATTCAAGTTTTTCTGTTCCATACTGGTTAAAAATTCTGCTGTCATAATTCTCATTTCTCTTTTAAACTACTCCGGAGTTGTAGTTTAAAGGTTCTTCTAAATTTCATAGAGACCTCTATCTCATCAAATTTTCTTTAAATTAAAAGGTTTTCATAGATGCATGAACTTATTTACTAGACCTGGAGGCCCAATTTTCTTCTGCTTTCATGTTTTCCCAGTTAATTTATCTGCTTATGCTTATGGCCTTTGAGTTTTCTTCCTCCTGAGATCTTTGGAAATTTCCATCTTTTTTTCCTCCTATTTTCCCCTATTGCTCACTTTCTGATTCCTTCACCTCTGAAGGTTGTCTCCCTGGGTGCTGGATCTTAAAACTTCTCACCTACTCCCACCTTCCCTTTTCCCATGGTTCATCAGCCTATGTCTCTGCCATAAGTGAATTTTCAGGTGACAGAACTGGTCTGATCTAGAGGTTTGTCTCTTTTCCTCAGGCCTAAAGTATGTAGTGCTTTATAGTCCTGTTTCCCCTACCCATCTCCCCACATAAACATACACATTTTGTATTTTTTTTCCTATTCCTTCTGTTGTTCAGTTCTCTGACCAGGTAGTACAAAACGCTGCCATGCTGGTGCTATTATAGCCTGGGATGATTTCTGTTTTTCAGTATTTGGATCTCTTGGAACTGGGAGTGGGAAGGAAGGGAGAAAAAAAGAAAGGTGTGGGGTTGAGCTCTGTTTCACAGTCAAACATGTCTTGCCTCTTTCTATCTATTCATCAGCTCTTCTGAAGAGATCTTCTACAGCACAGAATGATATTGCTGTGTTGGCTATTGTGGTCTCAGCAAATTTCTGCATTTTGGAGTTTGGCTCTTTACAGCACTGGAAAAAAACAACTGGGGTTGACTTTTGTTATGAGCCCATAGGTTGGGCAGCTACTAGTATAGTCTTGCCATAAGTAGCATGATGGATAATGAGAGAGGACATGTTGAGTGAGCCAGTTAGGCATTAGTTCTGGAGGTGGTTTTTTTTCTTACCTCTTGGGGGGGGGGGTGCCTGGTGCATAGAGCATAAAGGTAACTTAAGTTGTTCTCTCTTTGGCACATAATTTCTGTTTTGGGGAGATTTGAAAAATCATGAAGATTAAAGAAATGCCTAGATCTTCATCTTGTTGGCCATAGCCATACATTTATTTTTGTGACAATACTATTAATGATTTTTAAGATTTCTGTCACTTACCCAAACACACTTCCCACCTCTATAACGCATCACCAGCACTCCTGCTTGAAATAGTGTAGTTCAAGAAAACAAATCAACATAGCTAGAATGTCTGACAGTGTTTTTCTTGTTTTGTAACTCAAGTCCACCACATCCCTGGAGAGAGTAAAGAGATATGTTTCATTGTCAATTCCCTAAAATCAAGACTAATCACATAGATCAGTATTGTAATGTCTTTTAGTTTTGTTTTCCTTTATATTTTTAGGGTCATTGTATAAATTTTTCTCCTGCTTCTATTTACTTCATTTTGCAGTAATTATATATACACATATATGTTCTCAAGTTTTCCAGAATTCTTCATATTTTTTTCTTAGGATACAATAATATTCCATTATATTCATAGATTACAATCATTCAACCATTTCCCCAAATCATGGACACCACTTTTTTTTTCCATTTTTTGATACCACAATAAGTGTTATTTTTTTAATTACTCCTACCTTTGATCTCCTTGCTGTATACCAGTGATAGCAAGGCTGAGTAAAAAAGGATATGTATGAATTAGTGACATTTCTAATATAATTCCAAATTATTTTTCAGAATAATTGGAACAATTCATAACTGCACTGATATACTGATATATATGTATATACATACATATATGTCTTTTCGTAGCCAATCTAACATTTGCTATTTTCAACTTTTTTTCATCATTGATAATCTTAAGGAAGTAAGATAAGACCTTAGGGTTGTTTTAACTTGCATTTCTCAGGGGCAGCTGGGTAGGTCAGTGGATTGAGAGTCAGGCCAAGAGATGGGAGGTCCTAGGTTCAAATCTGGCCTCAGACACTTCCCAGCTGTGTGACCCTGGGCAAGTCACTTACCCCCCATTTGCCTAGCCCTTACCACTCTTCTGCCTTGGAATCAATACTTTTTCCAAAACAGAAGGTAGGGTTTTTTTAAAATAATAATAATAAGTTGCATTTCTCTTGTTAATAGTGTTTTTGAGCATTCTAAAGGTTGATAGTTTCTTCATTTGAAAATTTCCTGTTTATATTGTGAAATTAATATCTGTACCCTACAACTATGATTCCCAGCACCCCACTCACCTCCTGTCGTTAAATGCTGAAATAGGCAGGATATAAATTCTGTGTAGTTCCGCCTCTCACTCTCTTCTCTTCCTGTGGTGGCAGAAGTGGACATGGGGTTTTTGAACGGGTAGAAAAACTAGTCATGTGGTTTTATTTTGTTAGATAATTACCCTTTTATTCCTTTACTTCTAGTGATTAATAATAAACTTTATAAAATATAATACTCGGAGTATTAGATATTAATTTAAACTTTATAATATAAAATTAATACTTGGAGTTTTGGGATATTAATTTAAGTCCTACACTTATGGTGACCACAAAGGGACTAGATTTTTGTAGTAAATGGGAAGCATGTTTGCAACCAATTTAATAAGTAGAATTGCAAGCATGGCCCACTCTATGAAAAAGCAGTGTATTACCTATCTCAAACAGCTTCCAGTTTTAGGATGTATTTTCTTCCTACTGTTCCTAGGTGCACTTGTCCTTGTGACTAGCTTGAGTAATCCTGAGATTCAGGGGGGAGATTCATCTCCCTACACCCCCTTGCCATTTTGGCCTGCCCAGTCTCTGCAACACATCCAATATGAGATTTGTCCACACTGTGCCCTGTGTGGTTATGAGGAATCCCAGAAGTGTGACCAAAGGAATCTAGATGGATGATGATACTTGGGAGGGGAAGGAATCTTAAAGGGTCTGGAGATGAATTTTTAAACCTTTTCAGATTCTATTGTAACTCTTTCAGTTCTGTTCCCCTCTAAATAGTAAGGAAGTCTTTATAACACAGCTATTGGAATAAAAAAAAAAAGACTCTTGAATTCAGTGCTTGTATCTTATCAGATTTATTGTATTTGCTGATTGTTTTAAGATTTAATTATGTTTGTTAAGTTCATATATTGATCTAACCTAATATATTCTATTACACTATGTTACTTTAAGATACTATGCCTTGACTACTAGCTATATGTTCTGTTACACTGTTTTTATTTGCACCATCCTACTATCTTTATTTGTACCTTCCTATATGACTTGACTAGAGAAAATACCATTGTAAAAGTCCATAAACAATTTGCACAAACCCTTTTCCATGGCAAAATCATAGGTCTATTTAGTAGCTGAAGTGAAGTGCTATAGCACTATTATATTACCTACCTCCACATTTATAAAAATGTAATAGATGAATCTGAAGTGATTTTCACTATTGTAGTCCTCACCTCCATATTTCAATGGTTGGGATATATAAAAACATGCCTTTTATAGCTGTTATAATCTCATGCCAGAGGAGAGAGGTTCATTCAGAGGTGGTAAAGTTTTTTCTAAGGGGCATGGTATCCACTTAATGGCCTGTGAAAAGGAGCATTTCATATGAAACCTAGTAGCTTATGAATGACTTTTTGTATTTGTAATTCTTCATTTGCTCTACCTTTCCACCAGAATGGTCTAGATTCTTGTTGACATTTTGGACCAAAAAAGTTTTCATCAGCAGTACAGAGATTTGTGTTTTTTTCTGGGCTCTTCTGCTAAATTTTGGAATGATGGCAATAATTGACTTTGTTAAAAATATCTCATCCAAGTTTGAAAGATTTTCTAGATCTGGAGAACTTGTGACAAGTATCCATGAGCTTCAGTGGCTATAGAGACTCATGTGAATCCTAATAATAGCAAATTAGTTTGCTATTGTCACTAAATGGGCTATTGTGATTTTGGGGATTTGGGTACTTCTTGAATGTGTATTAGCTGCTAAACTATTGTTTTTTATTGTTATTTTCTTACTGAAAATTATGTATACTCCCACTGTGGTTCAAAGCTAAGTTAAAAAGGAAATGGATCTAATTTTTGAGTGAGAAACATTTTCATTCTGCCTCTCCTTGGGCAAACAGTGTGTCACTGATTGTAAACTATATATTTTTTATTTTTTTAAATTATTATTTGGTCATTTCCAAACATTATTCATTGGAAACAAAGATAATTTTCTTTTCTTCCCTCCCCACCCTTCCACCACCTCTCCCATAGCCCATGCGCGATTCCACTGGGTATCACATGTGTTCTTGATTCAAACCCATTTCCATGTTGTTGGTATTTGCATTAGAGTGTTCATTCAGAGTCTCTCCTGGGTCATATCCCCTCCACCCCTGTAGTCAAGCAGTTGCTTTTCATCGGTGTTTTTACTCCCACAGTTTATCTTCTGCTTGTGGATAGTGTTTTTTAGATACCTACAGATTGTTCAGGGACATTGCATTGCCACTAATGGAGAAGTCCATCACCTTCAATTGTACCACAATGTATCAGTCTCTGTGTACATTGTTTTCCTGGTTCTGCTCCTCTCACTCTGCATCACTTCCTGGAGGTTGTTCCAGTCCCCATGGAATTCCTCCACTTTATTATTCCTTTTAGCACAATAGTATTCCATCACCAAAATATACCACAATTTGTTCAGCCATTCCCCAATTGATGGGCATCCCCTCATTTTCCAATTTTTGGCCACCACAAAGAGTGCAGCTATGAATATTCTTGTACAAGTCTTTTTCCATATTATCTCTTTGGGGTACAGACCCAGCAGTTCTATGGCTGGATCAAAGGGCAGACAGTCTTTTATTGCCCTTTGGGCATAGTTCCAAATTGCCCTCCAGAATGGTTGGATCAATTCACAACTCCACCAGCAATGAATTAGTGTCCCTACTTTGCCACATCCTCTCCAGCATTCATTACTTTCCATAGCTGTTATGTTAGCCAATCTGCTAGGTGTGAGGTGATACCTCAGAGTTGTTTTGATTTGCATCTCTCTGATTATAAGAGATTTAGAACACTTCTTCATGTGCTTGTTAATAGTTTTGATTTCTTTGGCTGAGAACTGCCTGTTCATGTCCCTTGCCCATTTATCAATTGGAGAATGGCTTGATTTTTTGTACAATTGATTTAGCTCTTTGTAAATTTGAGTAATTAAATCTTTGTCAGAGGTTTTTATGAAGATTGTTTCCCAATTTGTTGCTACCCTTCTGATTTTAGTTACATTGGTTTTGTTTGTACAAAAATTTTTTATTTGATATAGTCAAAATAATTTATTTTACATTTTGTGATTCTTTCTAAGTCTTGCTTGGTCTTAAAATCTTTCCCTTCCCAAAGGTCTGACATGTGTACTATTCTGTGTTCACCTAATTTACTTATAGTTTCCTTCTTTATGTTCAAATCATTCACCCATTCTGAATTTATCTTGGTGTAGGGTGTGAGGTGTTGATCCAAACCTAATCTCTCCCACACTCTTCCTGCCTTTTCTTCTTTCACTATTTCCTTCTACACCAATGTTTGCTTTTGAACAGTCCCCCTTGTTGCCACCCTTATTTTACTTCCCTTTCTACCTCCCTCCCTATTTATCCCCCCCCCTTATTTTCCCTGTAGTCTTTCTAAAATTAACCCCCCACTCCCTCCCTTTCTTGTACTGCTTCCCTCCCCACCAGACCATTTGTTACCCTTCTACTCCCCTATAGGGTGCAAATCTATTCTCTGCCCCCAATGGATTGGATTGTTTTTCCCTCTTTGAGTCACTTTCAAAGCACTTAAAAGTTGAGTATTTCCTGTCTCTGACCTCTTTGCCCTTCCAGTGTATTGATGTTCTCCCCCCTCCCACCATGTGCTTCTTTATGACATATAAATTTACCCCCATTTGTTTCTTTTCCCATTTCTTTTAATATTAACCTATTTTTAAGCTCTAGTTATATATATATATATATATGCATACTCATGCGTATGTATTTTTGCATGCATATATCTATATACCTATTTATGTCTTGTCCTTTCATCCTATACAGTTTGTTGCTGTTCCCTCTAAGTATACTTCTTTTTGCTGCCCAGGTAATAACAACAGTTTTTTTTTTTTTTAATTTTAATATTATTTTATTTGGTCGTTTTCATACATTATTCACTGGAAACAAAGATCGTTTTCTTTTCCTCCCCTCCCCCTCCCCCCCTCCCCCCCCCCCCCCCCCCCCCCCCCGCCTTTCCCTCTCCCATAGCCGACGCATGATTCCACTGGTTATCACATGTGTTCTTGACTCGAACCCATTTCCCTGTTGTTGGAGTTTGCATTATAGTGTTCATTTAGAGTCTCTCCTCAGTCTTATCTCCTCCAACCCTGTGGTCAAGCAGTTGCTTTTCAGCGGTGTTTTTACTCCCACAGTTTATCCTCTGCTTGTGGGTAGTATTTTTTTTTAGATCCCTGCAGATTGTTCAGGGAAATTGCATTGATACTTATGGAGAAGTCCATCACCTTCGATTGTACCACAATGTATCAGTCTCTGTGTATAATGTTTTCCTGGTTCTGCTCCTTTCGCTCTGCATCACTTCCTGGAGGTTGTTCCAGTTCACATGGAATTCCTCCACTTTATTATTCCTTTGAGCACAATAGTATTCCATCACCAACATATACCACAATTTGTTCAGCCATTCCCCAATTGAGGGGCATCCCCTCATTTTCCAATTTTTGGCCACCACAAAGAGCGCAGCTATGAATATTTTTGTACAAGTCTTTTTGTCCATTATCTCTTTGGGGTACAAGCCCAGCAGTGCTATGGCTGGATCAAAGGGCAGACAGTCTTTTATCGCCCTTTGGGCATAGTTCCAAATTGCCCTCCAGAATGGTTGGATCAATTCACAACTCCACCAGCAATGAATTAATGTCCCCACTTTGCCACATCCCCTCCAGCATTCATTACTTTGCATAGCTGTAATGTTAGCCAATCTGCTAGGTGTGAGATGATACCTCAGAGTTGTTTTGATTTGCATCTCTCTGATTATAAGAGATGTAGAGCACTTTTTCATGTGCTTATTAATAGTTTTGATTTCTTTGGCTGAGAATTGCCTGTTCATGTCCCTTGCCCATTTGTCAATTGGAGAATGGCTTGATTTTTTGTACAATTGATTTAGTTCTTTATAAATTTTAGTAATTAAACCCTTGTCAGAGGTTTTTATGAAGATTGTTTCCCAATTTGTTGCTACCCTTCTGATTTTGGTTACATTGGTTTTGTTTGTACAAAAACTTTTTAATTTGATGTAATCCAGATTATTTATTTTGCATTTTGTAATTCTTTCTAATTCTTGCTTGGTTTTGAAGTATTTCCCTTCCCAAAGGTCTGACATGTATACTATTCTGTGTTCGCCTAATTTTCTTATAGTTTCCTTCTTTATGTTCAAGTCATTCATCCATTTTGAATTTATCTTGGTGTAGGGTGTGAGGTGTTGATCTAAGCCTAATCTTTCCCACACTGTCCTCCAATTTTCCCAACAGTTTTTATGAAATAGTGGATTTTTGTCCCAAAAGCTGGGATCTTTGGGTTTGTCATATACTGTCTTGCTGAGGTTGCTTGCCCCCAGTCTATTCCACTGATCCTCCTTTCTGTCTCTTAGCCAGTACCAAATTGTTTTGATGACCGCTGCTTTATAATATAGTTTGAGATCTGGGACTGCAAGACCCCCTTCCTTTGTATTTTTTTTCATTAATTCCCTGGGTATCCTTGATCTTTTGTTCTTCCAAATGAACTTTGTTATGTTTTTTTCTAAATCAGTAAAAAAAATTTTTGGGAGTTCCATGGGTATGGCACTAAATAGATAGATGAGTTTGGGTAGGATGGTCATTTTTATTATATTGGCTCGTCCTACCCATGAGCAGTTAATGTTCTTCCAATTGTTCAAGTCTAGTTTTAGTTGTGTGGAAAGTGTTTTGTAGTTGTGTTCATATAGATCCTGTGTTTGTCTCGGGAGATAGATTCCTAAGTATTTTATTTTGTCTTGGGTAATTTTGAATGGGATTTCTCTTTCTAGTTCTTGCTGCTGAGCTGTGTTGGAATTATATAGAAATGCTGATGACTTATGTGGGTTTATTTTGTATCCTGCAACTTTGCTAAAGTTGTTGATTATTTCAATTAGCTTTTTGGTTGAGTCTCTAGGATTCTTTAAGTAGACCATCATGTCATCTGCAAAGAGTGATAATTTGGTCTCCTCCTTGCTGATTTTGATGCCTTCAATTTCTTTTTCTTCTCTAATTGCTACTGCTAGTGTTTCTAATACAATGTCAAATAATAGAGGTGATAATGGGCATCCTTGTTTCACTCCTGATCTTAATGGGAATGCATCTAGTTTATCCCCATTGCAGATGATATTAGCTGATGGTTTTAGATATATACTGTTTATTATTTTTAGGAATGACCCTTCTATTCCTATGCTTTCTAGTGTTTTTAGTAGGAATGGGTGTTGTATTTTATCAAAGGCTTTTTCTGCATCTATTGAGATAATCATGTGATTCTTGTTGGTTTGCTTGTTGATGTGGTCAATTATGTGGATAGTTTTCCTAATGTTGAACCAGCCCTGCATCCCTGGTATGAATCCTACTTGATCATGGTAGATGACCCTTCTAATCACTTGCTGGAGTCTTTTTGCTAGTATCCTATTTAAGATTTTTGCATCTATATTCATTAGGGAGATTGGCCTATAGTTTTCTTTCTCTGTTTTTGGCCTTCCTGGCTTTGGAATTAGTACCATGCTTGTGTCATAAAAGGAGTTTGGTAGGACTCCCTCTTTGCTTATTATGTCGAATAGTTTGTATAATATTGGGGTTAACTGTTCTCTGAATGTTTGATAGAATTCACAGGTGAATCCATCAGGCCCTGGGGATTTTTTCTTAGGCAGTTCTTTGATGGCTTGATGGATTTCAATTTCTGATATGGGATTATTTAAGAAAACTATTTCTTCTTCTGTTAGTCTAGGCAGTTTATATTTTTGTAAATATTCATCCATATCACCTAGATTGGTATATTTATTGCCATATAGTTGGGCAAAGTAGTTTTTAATGATTGCCTTAATTTCCTCTTCATTTGAGGTGAGATCCCCCTTTTCATCCTTGATGCTATTAATTTGCCTTTCTTCTTTCCTTTTTTTAATTAAATTAACCAGTACTTTGTCTATTTTGTCTGTTTTTTCAAAGTACCAGCTTCTAGTCTTGTTTATTAGCTCAATAGTTCTGTCACTTTCTATTTTATTAATTTCTCCCTTAATTTTTAGGATCTCTAGTATGGTTTTCTTCTGGGGGTTTTTAGTTTGTTCATTCTCAAGTTTTTTGATTTGCATTTCCAATTCCTTGGTCTCTGTCCTCCCTAATTTGTTAATATATGCACTCAGGGATATGAATTTTCCTCTAAGTACTGCCTTGGCTGCATCCCATAAGGTTTGAAAGGATGTTTCGCCGTTGTCATTTTCTTCAACGAAATTGTTAATTGTTTCTATGATTTCTTCTCTAACTATCCGATTTTGGAGTATCATGTTATTTAATTTCCAATTAATTTTTGATTTGGGTCTCCATGTACCCTTGCAGATCAATATTTTAATTGCCTTGTGATCTGAAAAGGCTGCAGTTAATATTTCTGCTTTTCTGCATTTAAGTGCCATGTTTCTATGACCTAGTGTATGATCTATTTTTGTGAATGTGCCATGTGGTGCTGAAAAGAAGGTGTATTCTTTTTTGTCCCTATTTATTTTTCTCCATATGTCTATTAATTCTAATTTTTCTAAGATTTCATTCACCTCTTTTACCTCTTTCTTATTTATTTTTTGATTTGATTTATCTAAATTTGATAGTGGTTGGTTCAAGTCTCCCACTAATATGGTTTTACTGTCTAATTCCTCCTTCAATTCTCCTAGTTTCTCTATTAAAAATTTGGATGCTATACCATTTGGTGCATACATGTTGATTAGTGATATTTCCTCATTGTCTATACTTCCTTTTAGCAGAATATATTTACCTTCCCTATCCCTTTTGATCAGGTCTATTTGTACTTTGGCTTTGTCAGATATCATGATTGCAACTCCTGCCTTCTTTCTATCGGTTGAGGCCCAAAAGGTCTTACTCCCACCTTTAATTCTAACCTTGTGAGTGTCAACCCGTCTCATATGTGTTTCTTGAAGACAACATATGGTAGGGTTTTGTGTTCTAATCCAATCTGCTATTTGTCTGCGTTTTATGGGTGAGTTCATCCCATTCACGTTCAAAGTTATGATTGTTATTTGTGGATTCGCTGGCATTTTGATGTCTTCCCCTAGTTCTGACCTTTCTTCTTTAGCTTTCTCCTTTTGAACCAGTGATTTACTTTAGGTCAGTCCCCCTAGTCCCCTCCCTTGAGATGCTTCCCTTTCTAGCCCCTCCCTTTTTATGCTCCCTTCCCCTCCCCCCTCTCCTTCCCTCCCTTTTTGTACTCCCTCCCCCCTCCCCCTCCTTAATTTTCCTTTCTTTCTTGCCCTAATGGATAAGATAGAATTCAGGATCCCACTGGATCTAGATGTTCTTCCCTCTCAGATTTGATTTCACTGAGAGTAAGGTTTAAGTAATTCCACTTCACGCTCTCTTCCTCTCCTTCTCATATGAGAGTTCTTCCCCTCCCCTTCCCATGTGTATCTTTATATGGGAAAGTTTATTCTATTGATTCCCCCCCTATTTCTTGAAGTTAATCTTAGTATTATCACGGTTCCCCCCTCCCTTTTCCTTTTTTTGCCCCAACTTTCCCCAAATCTTCTTGATTCCCCAATCTTTCCCTATGCATGTTTCTTCTAACTACTCTTATGATGATACAATTTATGAGAGTTACACAAAACATTTTCCCCACATATTAATATATATAATTAGATGTAAATGTAGTCCTTATAGAAGAGAGTTTGACTTAAAGAGAAAGATAAGATTTATCTCCTTTTCCCTTTCTTTCATATTTACCTTTTCATGTTTCTCTTGCTTTCTGTGCTTGGATATCGAACTTTCCACAGAGCTCTGGTCTTTTCTTAGCAAATGCTTGGAAATCTTCTATTTTGTTGAATGCCCATACTTTCCCCTGGAAGTATATAGTCAGTTTTGCTGGGTAGTTGATTCTTGGTTGGAGACCCAGCTCTCTTGCCTCTCTAAATATTGTGTTCCATGCTTTGCGGTCTCTTAGTGTGTTAGCCGCTAAGTCATGTGTGATCCTTATGGGAGCGCCCTTATATCTGAAGCTCTTCTTCTTGGCTTCTTGTAGGATTTTCTCCTTTACTTGGAAGCTCTTGAATTTGGCGATTACATTCCTAGGCGTTGTCTTTTGGGGATTTAGTATAGAAGGTGTTCTATGAATCCTTTCTATTTCTATTTTTCCCCCTTGCTCCAGAACGTGGGGGCAATTTTCTTTTATAATCTCCTCTAGAATAAAATCCAATTTGTTGTTTACCTCTGGTTTTTCTGGGAGACCGATGATACAGAGATTTTCTCGTCTTCCTCTGTTCTCCAGGTCCGTGTCCTTCTCAGTGAGATATTTTATGTTTTCTTCCAATTCATTAATTGTTTGGGTTTGCTTTATTGATTCTTGCTGTTTTATCATCTCACTTTCTTCTAGGTGCTTGATTCTGGTCATTAGGGACTGGATTTGCTTTTCAGCCTTGTCTGCCCTTGTATTGGATGCTTCGAGTTCTTTTTCCAATTGAGCAGTCTTATCTGTCAGACAGCTGATCTCTTTCTCCCATTTTTCTTTCCAGAAGGTTTCCATCTTTTGGATAAGTTCCAGTTTGAGATCTTCCAGAGCTTGTTGATAGTTTCCATTTTGGGAGGCGTGTTCTGAATTTTTTTGGATTTCCTCCTCATTCCCCTCTTTTCCTTGGGTACTTCCACCATAAAAGTTTTCAATAGTCACTTTTTTCCCTTTCTTCCTGGAGGCTTGATTTTGGGCCATGTGAGCCATCCCTTTGGTGGTTTTATTTCCCTTTCCTTTTTGGTCTGGGGTCTGGGTTATAAGAGTGGTTTTTCTGTGAATTTAGGTTGCTTCAGACTAGTTCTTCCCAGCCTCCGAGCCCAGGTATTCAGCTCCGCCCAGATAATCAGCGTGGTCCGCGTTGTTCAGCGCAGCCCGCCCGAAGTCCGCTGGCTTCTCCAGTGAAAGCGCCCTGAGACGTTTTTTCCTGGCAGTCCCCAGATCCCAAGGACCCTGGAGTGCCCCCCCAGACAGAGACGCTCCCCACTCACTCGCTGTCCCGGTGAGCGCTCAGGTAGCTCACTCTGGTTTAGTGGGGGAGGTGGGGTGGGGGAAGGGCGGCTCAGTTCACTTTTCTGTGCAAGCTTTTCCTTCTTATTTTAGTGTGGAAATGTTCAAGCCCCACGTACCTTTGCCTCTGTGGGGTACTGGGGAGTCCTTCTGTTCCTCCAAAGGTGATTTTATGCTCCTTTGATGTAGTCTATTTCGTTCGGTGCTGGGGAGAGAAAGCGTGCAGCGTCTAGATTGCAGCCATGATTACCCGGAAGTCTCAATAACAACAGTTTTTAAGAGTTACCAGTGACTTCTTTTCTTATAGGGATACATATCATTTTAACTTATTGAGTCTCTTAAAAATTTTTTTTGTTTTTCTTTTTCCCCCTCTTTTTTAATTACCTTTTGATGATTCTCTTGAGTTCTGTGCTTGTACATCAAATTTTCTGTTCAGTTCTGGTCTTTTCTTTACAAATTCTTGAAATTCTTCTATTTTGTTGAATGACCATACTTTCCCCTGAAAGAATATAGTCAATTTTGCTGGGTAGTTGATTCTTTGTTGTAGACCTAGTTCCCTTGCTTTCCAGAATATCATATTCCATGCCTTTCTTTTTTTCAGTGTGGATGCAGCCAGATCCTGAGTTATCCTCACTGTGGTTCCTTGGTATCTGAATGACTTCTTGGCAGCTTGTAATATCTTTTCTTTGGTCTGATAGTTCTTGAATTTGGCTATAACATTCCTGGGTGTTGTCAGTTGGGGATTAAGTACAGGAGGTTATCTGTGGATTCTATCGATCTCCACTTTTCCCTCTTGTTCAAGGATTTTGGGGCAGTTTTCTTTAATAATTTCCTGTAATATAATGTCCAGGCTTTTTCTTTTGTCATGGTCTTCTGGTAGGCCAATAATTCTTAAATTGTCTCTCCTTGATGCAAATCAAAACAACTCTGAGGTATTACCTCACACCTAGCAGATTGGCTAACATGACAGTTATGGAAAGTAATGAATGCTGGAGGGGATGTGGCAAAGTAGGGACATTAATTCATTGCTGGTGGAGTTGTGAACTGATCCAGCCATTCTGGAGGGCAATTTGGAACTATGCCCAAAGGGTGATAAAAGATTGTCTATCCTTTGATCCAGCCATAGCACTGCTGGGTCTGTACCCCAAAGAGATAATGGACAAAAAACTTGTACAAAAATATTCATAGCTGCACTCTTTGTGGTGGCCAAAAATTGGAAAACAAGGGGATGCCCATCAATTGGGGAATGGCTGAACAAATTGTGGTATATGTTGGTGATGGAATATTATTGTGCAAAAAGGAATAATAAAGTGGAGGAATTCCATGGAGACTGGAATGACCTCCAGGAAGTGATGCAGAGTGAGAGGAGCAGAACGAGGAGAACATTGTACACAGAAACTAATACACTGTGGTATAATCGAACGTAATGGACTTCTCCATTAGTGGCAGTGTAATGTCCCTGAACAATCTGCAGGGATCTAGGAGAAAAAACACTATCCATAAGCAGAGGACAAACTGAGGGAGTAGAAACACCTAGGAAAAGCAACTGCCTGACTACAATGGCTGAGGGGACATGACAGAGGAGAGACTCTAAACGAACACTCTAATGCAAATACTAACAATATGGCAATGGGTTCGAATCAAGAACACATGTGATACCCAGTGGAATCACGCGTCGGCTACGGGGGGGTGGGAGGGAGGAAAAGAAAATGATCTTTGTCTTTAATGAATAATGCATGGAAATGATCAAATAAAATACTATTAAAAAAAAAGAAGCAGGCAGGCAAACTTTTCATTCATATTCATTCATTCATTCAGCAGATATTAAGTTTGCTATTGTCACTGAAAGAATACAAAAATGAATAAACATATTGCAGTCTAACAATAAAAAAAAAATTGTCTCTCCTTGAACGATTTTCTAAATCCTCTGTTTTGTGAATGAGATGCTTCATATTTTCCTCAATTTTTTTCATTCTTTTGGTTTTGTTTTATAGTGTCTTGCTGCCTTGTGAGGTCGCTCGATTCAAGTTGTTGTATTCTGGTTCTTAAAGACTGGATTTCATCCTTAGTTTTTTGGTCGTCCTTTTCCTTTTGGTCGGATTTTCTTTGGAGGTCATCTTTCATCTTCTTCACCTCATCTTTCATCTGCTTTGCCTCATCTTTCATCTCCTTTGCCTCATTGTCCAGCTGGTTGATTTTGGCTTTCAAGACACTATTTTCTGTTTCCAGATGACTTATCTTAGTTTTTAAGTTCTTTTCCCAATTGTCTTCAGCCTCTCTTAATTGTGTTTTGAATTGCATTTTGAGTTCTTCCAAAGCCTGTATCTAATTCGTTGGGATTTCTGATTTTTCCTTTGCTGGGTCCTCCCCCTCTGTTTCATTCGCTCTTTGCTCATTAACTGTGCAGAAGCTGTCTATTGTAATTTCTTTCTTTGTTTTCTGTTGTTTGCTCGAGTTTATCCCTTCTTTGCTCCCCGTATTTGGCTGTGCTCTTGCTCCTCTCATTTTGTTTTGGTTTTGGGGCTGTCAGTCTCCCCTCTTGGAGCTTTGTCAGATCTCTTGGTACAGTTTCTAGGGGAGGAATGTTAGCTTCCCTGTCCTCTGGAGGCTTTTGATTGGATTGAGTTCAATTGGGTTGGGCTGTATGTGGTATGAAGCACTGAGGCTCTGAAGACTCCTGGAAGGCTAGGCTGCCCAGGCTCTCTCTAGTTCTCTCCAGCTGCTTCTCAGCTGTCCGCAAGTGCCTTTGCCCGCCTCCCTAAACTCTGAGGAGTTCTGATGGAATTAGGTTTAACTGGATTGGTCTGGATGTGCCCTGAGGCAACAGTGAGACTGGAGCCCGATAGAGGGACCCAGCCATAGCCCGTTTCTCCCTGGCTTCCTCCCCACTGTCCAAGCTGGATGTTCCGAGCCCGGCACCCCACTGCTCACAAAGTAGACCCTCCAAACCAGCACCTTTGCCCACTCAGAGGTTCCCGCTGCTGCTGGGGGCTCAGCCCTCTGGGTTGTGGGGGAGGGGACCTGGGACCTTCGCTCTGCCTTCCCCTTAGCCCTGAGTATTCTCAGATTCCGGCTTTTGGGGGGCATACCTTTTGATTTGAGTCCAGAAGGAGGGTTCCCCACTTCTGTCTTGTTGTTCAGCTTGAATTTTGGTGCCCTAGGAGCATTCAGTCTGTATTGGTAAGGAAGGGTCTTCCATGAGGTCTGAACTTTTGCTGCTTGCTAAGCCGCCATCTTGACTCCACCCCCTATTTTTTATTTTTTTTAAAAAAATTATTATAGTTTTTCCTCATATGTGCAATAGGATAGTTTTCTTTTTTCTCTCATTTTTTTGTACTTGAAACACATGTTACTGGTATTTATGATTTTTTGATTTTGCACTAATATAAACTCACAATAGCCTTAGCCCAAATATTGCTGGGTATCCAAAAGTTTTAGACTATGGAAACCTGTCATTGATTGTTAAATATTATGAGACTTCAATTAGCAATCGTTTCTGATTCAAGGAGAAGGGATCATAAAACTTATGGTGACATAAAACCACATGACTAGTTTTTCTACCTGCTCAAAAACTCCATGTCCATAGCTGCTACCACAGGAAGAAAAGAAAGCGAGAGGCAGAACTACACAGAATTTATATCCTGCCTATATTATCACGTAATGACAGAAGGAGAGTGCACAAGGTCAAGGAGACCAACCAATCCTGGTGGGATTGATGAGAATCTGTTCCCAGACAGAGGACTTATTTTTGGGGTTTGAGGAAGCAGCTGTTTGACAACATCAGACACAGGATTTCCCCTTGCCATGTCCAGACAAAGTATCTCAGTCTAACTATAATGTTGGCTCCCCTATCCTTGAGAGCAAAGGTAAAATCAGACCAGGGAATGATATTTTCCATTTGCTGCTAAAACCTAGTCCTTTATCTCTTTCACAGATGTGGCAATTTTCTGAAGTCCTAGTTGCTGATTGGGTAAGTGCATACTGCTGTGATGGTCCTACAAGCTTATGGGGCATAAATCACTTTATTGGGCCCTGATTCTAGGACCTGATATAGGCTTATTATTGCTGACTCAGAATTTTTACATACTATTTTTTTTTGTTTCTTGTATTTGTTTTGTTTTTGTTTTTTTTAAATGATTTTTTACTTCCTTTGAACAATTGATTCACATACCTCATAACTCAGCCATATATCTCTGGATGATTAGTGTGTTTGTCAACACCCTCCTCAGGGTGGATTCTGTAATTAATTTAAATTATAGTTTTATAAAATTTTTTCTTGTTTGAGAGTAATGAACTGTTTGGAGAAGGAGTCATGAAGATGCCTGCAGAAATCTCACACTGCACCAAAAGATCCAGAATGAACTTCGGGTTATAATGAAATTGGACTGTGGGGGATTGAACGTATTTATTTTGAATGTAACTTCTTATGCCAAAGAGAACTGCCCCCTAATTGGCTTTTTGTCAATGTGCCTAGCAATCATTGGTTTTATTCTCTTTTATTTCCCTTTTGTCCCCAAATTATCAAGTACAATATTGCATGTACTTGTGGAAAGGAAAACTAAAGCAAATTCTGGACTTTCTGCCACTGAGTTGGAACCAACATCAGTTGGAATATTAGAGAGAAGATATTGACAAGACTGACAGTTGGTGGGGGGAGGGGAAACTGGGAGTGGCAGTTGGTATTATGACTGGCACTTCCTTCCTGGCCCTGGAACTGGAAGGAGGTCTCTCTCCCTGTCTCTGGATAGAAGTGTCTCTATGCCTGAATTTCCCAACTGTGTGCTCTACCTGGATACCTGTGATCATGTTCATCAGACAGAAGGACTTAAGGGAAGTAGTTTGGACTGTAAGGCCGGTCTTTAGGGGAATCAGCCCAAAGAGACAGGCCCAACCAGCTCTGAGGTCAGAACTTTCTTCCTCTTGCTATCTACTGCTAAAGACATTGAACTTAAGGAAGCTAGCATTAGCATATACAGGAATAAAAGAAACCCTCCACCAGCCTTTGAGGCTTGGCCTCAGCTCAAAAGCTGAGAGAGACTCAAGCCTCATCTAGGGAAATCCTTCTTCCCTCTTCCCTGATACCTCCCCAATCCAAACTTGTTATTAAAAGTTATCTTTATTTGAATATCGCAGTCAGATAAGAAGACTATCTTTTCAGGGGATAAAGAGGGAGATGAACCTCAGGACAGCCATTCAACTAGAAATGGTCCTTATTAGACCCCTGCTGGGCGACCTTGGTCTAGGGCGAGGCTTGTCCCTCAGGAGGGTCTGTGCTTACCTGCTCTGGGGCATCTTCAGCATCAATCCATAGAGAAGACATCCCTGCAGGCTATCATAAGTGGCCCATTTCTTGGGAACCCCATTTTTCAAAAATAGCCTCTCAACAGGGGGCATCTCTCTCCTTTTACCTCACTGGCAGCCATATTTTCTCTCTCCCTTCAACTCCTCCATTCCCTGTTATAAAACCTTCAGTATCCCCTATTCTTCAATCCCACCCATTTTCCCTATAAATATTACAACCTCTAGTTGAAGATCATTAGAGGTATAATCTGATTATGTTTAAATGATACATTAGGGAGACTAGTCTCCCAAAGGATCACAGGGAGATTGTGAAATTAATATCTGTATCCTAAAACTACGATTCCCAGCACTGCACTCTCCTTCTGTCATTACATGATAATGTAGGCAGGATATAAATTCTGTGTAGTTCCACCTCTCGCTTTCTTCTCTTCCTGTGGTAGCAGCTATGGACATGGAGTTTTTGAGCAGGTAGAAAAACTAGTCATGTGGTTTTATATTGTTAGATAATTACCCTTTTATTCCTTTACTTTTAGTGATTATTAATAAATTTTATAAAATATAATATTTGGAGTATTGGACATTAATTTAAACTTTATAAAATTAATACTTGGAGTTTCTGGATATTAATTGAAGACCTACAACATCCTTTGACTAGTTATCTATCAAGGGATGGTTCTTATTCTTACATTTTTATGACAAATCCCTACATATTTTGAATATCAGACATTTAACAGATATTCAATGTTCAGAGTTTTTTTTTACATTTTCTCTTAGTCTAGCTGAATTGATTTTCTTCATGCAAAAACATTATTACATTTATGTAATTGAGTTATCTACTACATCCTTTATGATAATCTCTATACTTTAAAAATCTTTCTCTTTGCCATCATTGTACAAGTTGTCATCTGTTCTCTGATTTTGTTTTTGTTATGTCTCCTTTCATACTTGGGCTTCATATCATTTAGAGCTTATTATAGAATGTGATATAAGAAGTTTATCATAACCTAATTTCTAGTAGACTGCTTTCTAGTTTGGTATTTGTCAAATATTAATTTTCCCTGGTAGTTGATGTTATTGTATTTATTGATATAGGGTATCATATGTGATTATTCCTATACCTTAATAATACAATCATATCTAATAAATTAATTTTTACATTTTTACAAATTTCATTTTCCCCAATTACATGTAAAAATAGTTTACAACATTTTTCAAAGAATATTGCCTCAAATTTTCTCCCCTATCCTCCTTAAGGTGGTAACCAATCTCATGTTAATTTTATATGTGCAATCATGTAAAGAATGTTTCTGTATTAATCTTTTTGTGGAAGGAAACAAATAGAAAAAAATTAAGAAAGTGAAAAAAGTTTGCTTTGGTCTAGATTTTAACCAAGGCAAAAGTTTTAGTAATTACTGCTTTGTAATATAGTTTAAATTCTCATTATGCTAATTTCCTTTCATTGCTATAATTTTTCATTATTTCCCTTAAATGTTTATCTTTTTATTGTCCATCTACATGAAATTCATTTTTTCTCAGCTTCTATAAAGTTACTCTTTAGTAGTTTGGTTTGGCAACAAATTTGTAAATTAATTAGATAGTCTTATCATTTTTATTATAGTGGTATGGCCCAGCCATGAACATTGAATACCTATTATTTAAGTCTTTCTGTCTACAAAGAATGATTTGCATTTTTATAAGAAAACTCCCAACTTATTCTTTTTGTAGTTATTTTAAATTAAATTTCTTTTTATCTTTAATCTTTCTCATTTTTATTAGTGATATAGTGGACATTTTCTATAACCCACTACTTTGATTATTTCATTCAGTTTTTAAATGATTCTTTGAGATTCTCTAAGCAAATATCATATCTGCAAATAAAGATAGTTTTGCTTCTATTTTACCAATGTTTATTTCTTTGATTTTTATTGCCTTGTTGTTATACCTAGCATTTCTAGAACTATATCAAATAGTAGTATTGACAAAAAACATTCTTTACCACTTATTTTATTAGAAGGACTTCTGTTGTTATGCCATAACAAATAACTCTAGTTCTCAGTTAACATAGATAAACCCTAAAAAAAGATATATTTATTCCTATTTGGGGGTGTTTTATCATAAATTATTATTTTTCAAAAGGCTTTTCTTCCATCTACTGATTTAATGGTGTAGTTTTAACTATTCTATTATTTTCAATGGCCTATTATGTTTATGGTTTTCTTTAATATTGCATTTTTCATCTTCCAACTAGTTAATAGTGAATAATCCTTTGGATATAATTTAAATTTACTACTCCCAATCCATATTTTTTTTTTGAGACTAGTTCTTCCTATTTCACCCAAACTAGAAATAAATAGCGACTTACAGATTCAATCCCAATCCAAATTGACTAAACTTTAATTTAGTTTATCCTACCTGGGCTAGTTCACACTTTCTAAGAAAACTTGGTGACCCTCAGCTCCTGGGTGGTGACTCTATTGGTCCTAGATTTAGTACAGAAACCGAATCAACTTTAGCTTTTCTATAGCTCAGAACTTCTGATTTCAAATAATCCACCAGGTTTAAACACCCCAGAAGCCTGAACTACAGGCATGAGCTACTATACCCGACCCTCCCTAGCCATATTTTTGCTAGCAAAAATATGAGGTTCACTGCAAAGACCAGGGCCTTCCCTAGCTTAGGGTAAGAATCAGTCATCTCCAAGACTTTCTTGAATACCTAACACAGCCAGCTTACCCAAGATCCTGCAAATTCCCTCTCCTTCCATGGATGGCTGCACTCCAAGGTCCTCTAACTCCAGACCCATCAGAACAAGACCAGTTATCTGCCTCTCATATTCTGAGGCCTCCAGAGCATTTTCCAGTGCCATAATGCCCTAGGATATGAATCACACCACCTCCTCTCCCCATTCCCCAAAATCCTTCAGAGTAGTCCTTGCAAGCTGCCTCTGGATAATGCTTAAGTTTCTTCCTATTCCCCCCCCCCACACACACACACACACTCATAATGGCCTTTTGAATTAATATTGAGAAGCAAATGTTCTATCTTAAGGTGCTCACTCAGTACCCTTTCCCCACCAAATTCCATGCTTCAGCAGGGTTCACAAAACAGCTCATGGGAATTTGCTTTGGAATCCACTTTCTATTGTCACACCTGCCCCTTCATTTCCTCATATTCCTATTGGAACAAGTATAAGACATCAACTCTGCTAAGTAAAATGAGATGAAGGAGAAAATCGGGAAGGGAACTGGGTTTCCAGCTTCTTGGGGCAGTCCTTAACTTAGGGAACTCCATAGAGGCTAAAAATCTGACAAAACAGCCATTTTATCCCCCCCCCCCCCAACCCATGAAGAACAGAAGCTACTGATCCAGCATATATTATCAGGCCTGAAGAAGGGATTCGTGTCCAACTTGAACCAATTTTTCCCCCATAAGCTACATGGGGCGGGAATTGATGTTAGTTAAAAGTAAATTCCTTGATGTGAGAAAAGATTGACAAAGTTTTGAGCTCCAGCTCTCCAACATCAGAGAAAGAAAAGTAAAAAAAAAAACTGAACTTGAAGAAAATTTAAGGGAAAAGGCTAAAACTATCAAACACTGTAAGAGAAAGAAAAGTAGTTTAGAAACTGAGACCACAAGCAGATAAATGAACAGAGAAGATACAGAAATTAGAAGGGAAGCAAAATATCAAAATATCCATGAGATAACAAATCTCTCAAAATAAATATTGTAAGACAAAAAAGTGAACCAACTTCTAAAGAAATATAGAACTCTATGGATTCCCAAAGGAATATTGAATGATAGCAGCATGTTCCAGAATTGTGAAAGAGAAATAAGAATCTTTAAAGTAGTTAAAAGAGGAAAAATTTATTACCTGCATAGCAGAAATAATTAACAGAAGAGAAAAATGTGAATCCATGATGATGTCTGAAGGAACAAATTCAGAGTACAAATATACTGAATTGAAGGACAATCTGGAAAAGAAGGAAAAGGGGAAAATATTTTTAAAAATATAATCTTTAAAGTAATGTTTTATTTTTCTCCAATTACATGCAAAATAATTTTACCATTTATTTAAAAATTTTTAAAGTTCCACATTCTTTCCTTTCCCCTTACTCTCCCTTCCTCAACTTCTTTCTACTCTTCCCCCTCTCTGAGATGCTAAATAACCTGTGTATTATTTTCATAAAATCCAAAATTTAAAAAAAAAATTTAAGAGAAATTTCAGGAAAAGAAGCTTACTTACTCCTTGAATCAAGAAAGTGAACTGTTTGGAGAAAGTGCCATAAAGAAACCTACACTGCATCAGAAGATCCAGAATGAACTTTGGGATGTAATTGATTGAACTGGAGGGAATTGAACACATTTATTCTGAATGTAAACTCTTATGCCAAAGAGGAATTCCCCCTAATTGACTTTTTGTCAATGCACCTAGAAAACATTGGTTTTGCTCTTTCTCTCTCTTTTATTTCCCTCTTATCTCCAACTATTGTAGTTTCTTCTTAGAAAAGTGCAATATTATATGTACCTGTAGTTAGAAGATCTTTAGAGGTATAAACTGGATATATTAAATGATTCATTGGGGAGATTAGTCTCCCAAAGAATCACAGGGGGGATTGTGAAGAATGAATCAAACTTTCTTTGTCTATCAATCAACATCTTTTAACTTAATCAAAAACTTAAGCAACCCTACTTAACACTAAGCAAGAGAATTCACAAATCACTTACAAGAGTAAGCTCATACCTCCAAAGGCTACTGCCACACACCCCTGGACAGTGCTAGGCAAACTGAAAGTCTGCAATTGGTTCCTGTAAAGTGGACGAAGGGATAAGAAGTGACATGCTTTTTTGGAGGACTTTGCCTTTTGGACTTGTAATATTTATTGAGAAAATGAGTTGGATTGAAAAACAGGGGAGACAGAAGGTTTTGTAGCAGGGAAAGGAGTTGAAGGAAAGAGGGAATATGGCTGCTGGTGAGGTAAAAGGAGAGACGATGCCCCCTGCTGAGAGGCTATTTTTGAAAATGGGGTTCCCGAGAAATTGGCCATTATATTATTATGATAGCCTGAGGGGACATCTTCTCTATAGAATGATGTTGCAGAGCAGGTAAGCACAGACCCTCCTGAAGGACAAGCCTCCCTCCAGACTTAGTCACCCAGTAGTGGTCCAATAAGGACTGTTTATAGTTGATTAGCTATCCTGAGGTTCAGCTCCCTCTATGTCCCTTGTAATGTTAGTCCTCTTATCTGACTGTGAAATCCAATAAAGTTAAATTTTAATAACAAGTTGGATTGGGAAGGCATCAGGGAAGAGGGATTCCCTAGATAAGATTTGAGTACTCTCTCAGCTTTTGAGCTGAGGCCAGGACGCACAGGCTGGTGGAGGGTTTCTTTTATTCCTGTCTATGCTATATCTGTGCTATTTTTCTTAATTTCAAAAAATCTTAGCAGTAGACAATGACAGGAAGAAAAGTTCTGACTTTCAGAGCTGGTTGGGCCTATATCTTCAGGCTGATGCCCCTAAAGACCAGTATTACAGTTCAAACTGCTTCCCTTAAGTCCTTTTGTCGATGAAGCGATCACAGGAATCCAGGGAGAGTAACCCAGTTGGGAAAATCAGGAAAATAGAGGCACTTCTATCCAGAAACAGGGAGAAAGACCTCCTTATTGTTCCAGGACCAGGAAGGAAGTGCTAGTCACAAGACCAACTGTCACTCCCAGTTTCCCCTTCCCTCACCAACTGTCAGTCTTGTCAATATCTTCTCTCTCTAATATTCCCACTGTTGGTTCCACTCAGTGGCAGAAAGTCCAAAACTTGACAAAGTTTTCCTTTCCACAATTGTCCACATCCTGATGTCAGTCAAATGGAAATATCTATTAATCTTTCTATTTGCCCAAGACCTTATGGAACTAACTATATACATATTTACATTTTGCATAAATACAATTTCAGACACTTGTTTATTTAAACAAGGTCTCCCAGTATGTATGTTTGTGATTTTGTGTTTTGTGTCTCATAGGGTTATGTTGAATTAATACTTATCAAGTTTCTTCAGATTTCCACTTCTCATGTTGACTGAGAGATCTCTTCTTTCTCCCAAGTTATATAGTGATGCATGCTATTTCCCTAATATGTGAAATTAATGTTGTTTTATTATTTCAACACACTCAGTCTTACATATAAGTCTCATTTCCTGCCTGTTCTCTTCTTATATAAACAAATTTACAGACTTCTCCTTGAATCTTCTCCTCATTGGGAGTTTGTCTTCAGAGACTCTGCATTGGTGAGCTGGGTGAATAGCTGGCCTACCTTTTCTGGCTTCTGGAGAGCCTTCCTTTCTTGGAGGAAGCTGCGTTGATGGAACCCTTGCTGAAGACACCACCGGATCCTCTTGCTGAAGGTTACTGAGCCATGCCAAGGTTGAGCCAGACACTGGAGCAACACTTAGGGTGGTAGGCTAGGCATTTCTCTACCCTCTTCTTACATTTTTCCATTCTCACTCTTTCCACCTCTTTGTAAATAAAGCCACTAAAAATCATTTTGACTTAAGCTATAATATTTTTAAATTGGTGACCATAATATTACTTTAGAACTTTCATATTTAACATGAAAACCTAAATTTTATATTCTTACACCTGATATAGAATTTACTTATGCAATCATGTAAAATATTTTTCCATATTAGTCATTTTAGGGAAGAGATCTAAAAAAGAAGAAAGAAAGTGAAGTATAATGAGTTTTGACCTGTATTCAGACTCCATCAGTTCTTTTTCTGGAACCAATGACATTTTTCATTACTAGTCTCTGGGATTGTTTTGGATTGGTACATTGCTCAGAATGACTAAATCATTCAGTTGTTCATCCAAAAACAATGCTTTTACTGTGTACAATGTTCTTCTGGTTCAGTTTACTTCACTTTGCATCAGTTCATCTTTACAGGCTTTTCTGAAATCATCCTCATCATTTCTTATAGCACAATAGTATTTCTTTATAATCATATACTACAACCATTCCTCAATTGATAGATAACCCCTCCAATTTCCAATTCTTTGCTACCACAAAAAGATCTGCAAAAATATTTCTTGTACAAATGGGTCCTTTTCCCTTTTTGATCTCTTTGGTACTGACCTAGTAATAGTTATTTCTAGATCAAAGGGTATGTACAGTTTTAAGGTCCTTTGGGCATGATTCCAAATTGTTCTCCAGAATGCTTAGATCAAATAACAACTCCACCAAAAGTTGTGAACCTTAAAAATTCCCAGACCCTACTTCATAAGATTGGATTAAAACCATTCCCCATTTGGGCAGTGAACTCTACTTAGATCAGGAATGTGAGAACTCTACTTCACCTACTTAAGTCTGCCCTAGGGGAAGATAAAGTTGTAAACTCTTTTCTGAACAATGAAAAGTACTTAAACCCATACTTATAATAAGGCAAAAAGTTCTTAAGATAAGTACCTATAAAGGTCAAACAACTTGTGAATTTACAAGGAACAAAGAGCTGAGAAACTTACGCAGAGCTTTCCTGGTGTGAATTACTCAAAAATTTACACCTTCTTAGGTGTGGACTAAGAATGGTCTGTCCTTTGAAAAACATCTACTGTGATTGGTAGATGGAAGAACTTAGGGGAGGTGACATTGGAGAAAATTCCTTATATAAGGAGATGAGAAATCTGTGAAAAATAAAACAGTCTCTAAGGAGGCTGTTGAGAAGAAGAGTCTCTAAGGAGGCTCTGAAGAGAGTCTGATGGCTGGCTGAACTGGTGTCTGAATCCTTGCTTGAACAGATCTTATGGTGAGTGATTAAGGACTGACTGATCTTTCTCTTAAGACTCAGGTCTAGGCCATGTTGGCTTAAGGCCCTTCATACTTATTACTTTCTTACTCTTTCTCTCTTTCTTTAATTCCTCATTGTATTAATTAATTAAAATCTCTATAAAACCCAGTTGATTTGGATATATTCATAATTGGGAATATTTCCCTGGCAACCACCTTATATTTGATTTAAAAACAAGACACTGTAGTAAAAACATATTTTCTGCAGTCACAATTTACTGATCCACTCTTATATCTACTACAATTTAAGTCTTCCACTATTTTAACTCACAACAGTTTATGATCACCAACTATTTTAATTATTACAAAGTACATTACTGTCCTAATTTTTCTGCATTTCCTCCAACATTTATCATTTTCTTTTTCTGTCATGTTAACCAATCTGAAAGGTGTGAGGTGGTACCTCAGAGTTGAAACATATAACTTGTATTTAAACAAAACACACAGATTTCAAAGGTAGTATGTGTAAAGATAACTTAAGGTTCCTGTGCCTTCTAAAAGGACCTGACAAATCAAAATAATGGAAAAAATATTACAATAAAATTGTCCAGTGCTTCTGATTATAGAAAAAAAAACATCAATTAAAAGTATCCACAAATCACCTCCAGAAAAAAAAACCTCTTTGCTTCAAACTCTATGACACGTAGCAGTTAAATTCAGCAATTTCAATTATAAGTAACAAATTCTTTAAGAAATCAGAAAAAAATCAAAATAATGGAAAAATATTACAATAAAATTGTCCAGTGCTTCTGATTATAGAAAAAAAAAACATCAATTAAAAGTATCCACAAATCACCTCCAGAAAAAAAAAAACCTCTTTGCTTCAAACTCTATGACACGTAGCAGTTAAATTCAGCAATTTCAATTATAAGTAACAAATTCTTTAAGAAATCAGAAAAAAAAGTCCAAATATAAAGTAAAGGAAATTTGAATAATCCAAAACTTGTCTGGTATTGTTTCATCATCTAGGATATCTGTAAGATTAATATTGAAAGGGAAAAGAAGTCCATTTAACAAATAATCAAACAAAACTATTCCCCACAGTGATGATGTGCAAAAATGCATGTCTCCTTTGCCCTGAGTCCATTACCTTTCTTTCAAGAAATGGGTAGTATTCTACATAATTGGTCCTCTATCTCATAGAAAGATAGGATTTGGAGGAAGGATGGATTGGATTAAAATTTTATTCTGAGGGTTTTAAGAGAGTGAAGAAAAGTGAGGATAAAAGGAATATGCTAGTGTAGAAAGTGAAAAAAGAAGATAATAGATTCGAATATTTCTCATAGTGCAAGGACATGAGAGAAGAAAAGTATACAAAATATAGCCTGTGGGATAGGAGAAGCAGGCATAATTTGCATTTCATTCTTATTTGAAAGGGAAAAGATTGAATGGGCACACACATTCACTGTGCACTCACAATTTAGTATAGAAATATATCAAACTCAACAGGGATACAAGGAAGGATTGGAAGTTTGAATTTAACAGGTAAGATAACATTGGGGAGAGAATAGTCATAAGCAAAACAAACTTCCCAAAGGGGGAACTAAAAGACAAAAAAGGAAAAGAACTGGTACCTGAGTGACCATCAAGTGAGAATAACTAAACAAACTATAATAAAGGAATGTAATAGAACATTATTGCTCTATAAGAAATTATGAAAAAATGGTTTCATATAATCCTAAGTAGTGTGCACTGAAGTAGAATGCAATGAACAGAATCAAAAGAACAATTTATATGACCACATGGTAAAGAAAAACATCTTTAAAAGACTTAAGAACTTTGATCAATATAATAACTAACCACATCTCCAGAGGGAGTATAATAAAGCATGTTCCCCACCTCCTATCAGAAAAATGATAGGGGGCAAATGGGTAGCTCAGTGGATTGAGAGCCAGGCCTAGAGATGGGAGGTCCTAGGTTCAAATCTGACCTCAGACACTTCCCAGCTGTGTGACCCTGGGCAAGTCACTTGACTCCCATTACCTAGCCCTTACCACTCTTCTGCCTTGGAGCCAATACACAGTATTGATTCCAAGATGGAAGGTAAGAGTTTAAAAAAAAAAGAAAGAAAGAAAAATGATGAACTCTAGGAACTGAAGGAGGCATACTTTTTTGGGGACATGGCCATTGTATAGATCTGTTTTACTTGACTATGTTTATTTGTTCTAGGGAGTTTTTCCTCAACGTTTTCAATTAGGAAGGCAATAGGAGAAGAAAGCAATAGTGGCATCAAAAAAAGAAGCATTTGAGCATTTTTTTAAGATGCCCAGAAGAAAAAGAAGGAAGTTGAGAATGAAGCGGAAAATTTTGAAAGTAATATATAAAATGAAATGACGATTCGTAGTTTCATGTAAACTCTCCTTTTGTCTTCTGCTGTGTGTATGATAATGTGCATTTTGGAAATATTTAAATTCAGATCCAAAAACTTTTTAAATTTTCAGTCTAGTGTTCCAGGCTGTCAGGATTATTTTGGTTCTGATTCAGTTGTCCAAATTAATATTTTTCTCTTTCAGGTCAAATGTTTTTTTTCTGGTCAGCAAATAGCAAGCATAGTGAGATTTAAAAAAAATTTTTTTATCTTTTTATGAGCTCTGTGACTATAAAAATATGATCTATAAAGTATCACTTGTAAAAGATTCTTTGTTTCTTTCTAGTTCTCTAATCAAAAATATCTTCAATATGCATATAGGTTATTCTCTAAAAAAGCAGTGAAAGGAGGCCTATGAGTCAGTAGTTAGTGATGTTTCCTCTGTTGCCTTTTTTGGTGATAATGTTTAAGAACTATTCATACTTTTGTTATGAAGAGGGGAGACCCCCTTCATATACCTTGAGAACTGATCCCTCAGTGTCTCCGAAATTGTGTCACCTTCAGCATCTTCTACATGTTTTTTAGACCAACTGCTTTTCTTATTTTTATTTTCTATATTGTTATTCCCACTTTTTTTCAAGTGGCAACCAAATAAATTAACAAATGTGTATCAAGCACTTCTTATGAGCTAGGCACTGTGCTAGGCTCTTTGAATACAAATGAAAAGTATGAAAAAATTCTTACATAAAATTGTCCCATTTGTGTAAAGTTACATTCTAATAGGAAAGACAATATATACATTGATGTATGTTTGTGTGTGTGTGTATTTATTTGTGTAAAAACATTGACTCCCCTTGGCTTCCATTGCCTGAGGGCCAGATATGTTACATTCCCTTACATAGACCAGGATTCTCCAATGAGGGAAGGAGGAAGAGGAAAAGGAGGAGATGTCTAGGCTGTATGCCATTGACTGCATCCTCACTGATGGTATTCTCTAATTATAAGGGATGGGGTTCCCTGTTTTCCAGTTCCATTAACTACTGTGAATTTTAGATTTACTCCACCCTGCTTAGTCTTTTGAAATTTAGCAACCAGGGATGTATAAACCCCCATTTAAGGATTAAGTGTGGGAGAGGAAGGTCTATGATCCACATGTTCTAGCAAGTGGCAAATCAGAAGAAACTGACTGACCCCCTGGGCCATCCAAAGCCAAGTTTAATCCACCATTGATACATCTGAAATACAGGAAGTGACATTAAAGAACTGCCTTTATATTTTGTATCACTTCCTTTGAGAGGGACTTGGCGGTAGAACTTAAATGTGGAGGAACTTGAGCGTGAGACTTTGGACTGCTTCCCTTAGATGATTACATGGTGAGTCATAAGGCTGACTCCCCTTTCCTTTGCTTTTCTGGAGACATCAGCCTCTGGAGAGACCATTTGGCTGAGGCCTCTGAACTCCTTCCCTTTTCTTCTCTCTCTCATTTTTTAATTTCTTTCTTCTATTGTAAATAAACTACCATCAATTTCCATTCTGACTTGAGTATTTCATTGGGATTTAGAATTCAAATCCCTAGCAACTAACTAAAATATATTCAGTCTATCCATAAATTTTACCCCTTACAGTCTTGCTAACCCATGAAGGTTGTGATGAGTGCCCCCAGAATTTCCATGAATTTTCTTTCCTCTTTCTCTATTACCTCCTCAGGTCATTCTTTTAAACATCTAACTTGGCAGTTCAAAACACAGCTGCTATATCAGGTAAGCAAAAAAAAATGTTTTCCCTTTCTCCCTAAAATAAATAGAACATAGCCATTTTTAATCTCAGCAGCAGTGCCCTGAGGTCTTAGCTGGGGAAACTATTACCAAATTTCCCTTGCCTTAAAGAACAAACAACCCAATCAGCTGACCCGCACTGGTAGTATTAGCTGGCTGGGTTGCTCTTAACTAGCGGGGAGAAAAACCTGGAGAAAGGAGCCCTGCTTTGATCTCTAGATCTCTTGCAAGAAAAATGGCTAGACCCCCAGAGTAAAGGTAGTGAGTCAGCTCAGCAAGTTTTTTCATGAGAGTTATTATATTAAAGTTTTAGCCTTGTCCTGTTTCTAGAAGTCTACTTTACCTTTTTTAAGCTTCTCTCGTTTTTTAAATTTAAGTGGGCTTTGCTCAAAGAGGAAAGCACATGGTTCTGGCAGTTTTAGCCTGAGGGGGAAGGAAAGAAGGGCTTGTGGTCCCTCCCCAAATTTAGCCTTAAAAAAAAAACAAACAAAAAAAAAACAGTGTCAGCCTCAGGCAAAAGACTTTGTTTTCCATCTGCCTTTTCACCCAGAAGAGTTCATTGGATTATGGCTGTGGAAAGGACCACACCCAAACCCTAGCCAAAAGAGAAAAAAATATAAAACAAAGTAAGATCCTAGGCAATATCGCCATCTACTGACAAAAGGCAAAATTATAGGCAAATTAATTATTGACTTTAGGAATATGTGCTTACTTAACAACTAGCTTTTCAGCACCATGACCAAATTTGGAAAATTTTTCTTTGAATTGGCTCATCCCAGAGAACTTATGGCAATGGTTATACACAACAATGTTGTTGGGTGTGATTTTAATTATTGGAGGTGGAATGTTGTATCTGATCTGAGAGATCAGAAAATACCATAAATAGCATAAATCAAATAGGAGAATTATGTCAGTCTCCCTTTGGAAAATGCATTTTCCAGTCAAACCGACCAATTGTTCCTTCTACTATTCAACAATATGCGGAACTAAAGTCTCAGCTTAAGTATGTGGAAGAAAGTTTGGGGGGAGATCATGACTTTTATGAAAAGCATTAAAAGGAACTCGATACCATACCAGAGTAGGGCGATTTATCTCTCCACATTTCAAAGTTATCAGAGGCTCTGTCCCACCCTGCTCTACACAATTTGGCTCTTAGTTCTCAAACCTTCCCCTCCCATACCTACTTTCCTCCTCCCCTTACTACCCAACACACTCCTCCCCTACCCATTTCTCCTGCCCCACCCCCTCAGCCCTAGCCACTTCCCCCATGCTACATGCCCTGGCTCCTCCCCTTTCCAAGCCTCCTGCCCCACCACTGACCTTTACCCTGACCACTCCTCCCCAGGCCTAAAGATGGGAAGTCCTGAATTCAAATCTTACATCAGACACTTCATAGCTATGCGACCCTGAGCAAGTCACTTAACCACCATTGTCCAGCCCTTTCTGCCCTTCTGCCTTGGACCCAACACACAGTATTGACTCTGAGGCAGAAGATAAGGGTTTAAAAACTAAAAATATTTTATTGATAATTTTGGGGAAAGGAATTTCAGTTAGATGAAGTCAGAAACCAGATTGCAAAAAGTTGTGGGAATAGAAGTGAAGTAGTGTGTGGTAGTCAGCTTTTTCCAAGAATTATGATACTAGGGTCCAGATGTGGTACCTCCACTGTTCTTGATAGTGAGAAATGTTTTGTTTTTTAAAGAAAGACATCTTTATATATCTCTCTCATTTTTTTGGCTGCTTCTTCCTTCTAGTTTCATCCTAAAATGACCTCTTTATAATCTGGTTTATGAATTCATCATTTAACTAAAATTCCTTTCTCCAAAGTTGATCTCACTGAACTTTTTTAAAATTTATTTTTCCCATCTTCTGTTTTTCACTGTTTAATGAAGTTATAATGCCTATTATCTTCTGCCATCCTCCATAAGATTTACAAAGGAGTTTATAATTTAACTGGTGTTGTCCTTGGCTGTCATTTCCCTCTACTTGGCAAAGAAATCAAATCTTATGAGCTTAGGTAGTTACTAGGTTCTTTTGTTCTTTTTTTTTTGTCATTACAAATGATTTACATTTGTGAAACTTTCCTGCAGAATTGTAAATAGTGGCAGTGTCATTTTTCTATTCATTTTTTATTTTCAGCATTAATAATTATTTAAATAGGTGATATTTGAGTTGCTTTAATTGCAACATATGTCTTTTACTAATTTTTAGTTGTTTGTTTTGTGTTAATTTGCTCTTAAAAGTTAGTAATGAATTGTTTCCTGGGTGTTAACATCAAATCAGTTTCATTTCTTTGTGTTGCTATCTGGTCCCGACTATATCCAGTGCTTCCCAAAGTATTTGTGAGATAGGCATGAAGTTTTTATGTAGTCTCCCAAATCTTTGTTCTCACTTATTTCTTGCTTCTGAACAATATTTCCAATATAGTTTTCATTGTTTTCCCCTCAAACAACTTTTTCATTGGAGTTACTAAGTACCAAAGTATATGTTAATTTAATTTGGTGGATCACACAAAGTTCCTCATAAAATTTCTCTGTTCCTCAACCTTTGTGACAGGTGTTGGCTGATAGGTTACAATTATTTTCATGGTGGTCTTCTTTCAAATATTTATCATATGTATTACAGTATGAGATGACCAAATGTCCTATGAAATGACATTTCTTGTTAGTTGTAGACACACAGTAAAACAACTCCCTCATTTGCTTCTGAGCCTTATAAAAAAAAAAGGCAAAGTTCAGTTCCAGAGACTAGATTGAAAATCTTTCCTTCATGGTAATATCTGCCAGGGCTTACGCTTTGCTAACATCAACTTCAGAAGCCCAGAATCACCTACACAATGTGACATTGAGTAGGTCTCATTACATAATAGATACTTATCAAATGCTTGAATTGAATAAAGGGTGATTTCCCTGGATATCATTTATATACATCTCTTTTAATAACTGACTAAGTACTACTTCAGTTTATACTTTATTTGAAATTGAAGTTCTTCTTTCTCTTACCCTTCTATAAGCCTTTCTATGTAACTTTGAATTTAACTCTATCTTGTAGGTTGCCATACATTGGCAAAGGTTCCTCTCTTCTGAATTCTCCTGCATTTTCATTTTTGGAATATCATATAGAGACTAAGATCTCCATTGTAAAACTAAATCTAGACATGTAAGGAACAAATCTGGAAACTTAGTTCCCTTTTCCATATTGCTGACGTAGACCCAACCCACAGAGAACTGAAACTATCTTTTTTAATATGACAATTTGAACTGTGGCATAGAAATTATTAAATCTTTCTCTCTTTTTTTTTTAAACCCTTACCTTCCATCAAAAAAAAAATGGAATCAATACTGTATATTGGTTCCAAGGCAGAAGAATGGTAAGGGCTAGGCAATGGGGGTTAAGTGACTTGCCCAGGGTCACACAGCTGGGACGTGTCTGAGGCTAGATTTGAACCTAGGACCTCCCATCTCTAGGCCTGGCTCTCAATCCGCTGAGCTACCCAGCTGCCCCCTAAATCTTTCTCTTTTTAAAATATTCTTGCTATTATTATGAAATACAGGAGAAAATAAACTAATGAAAGAAATTAGGCGGCATAGCAGGAGGATAGCTTTCTATTCAATTTTTATTGAATGTTGCCTACCAAAGTAATATTCTAGTAAAAATCAGAACTGGAGCCAGGAACTCTTCTGGTCTCTTGCTTAACTAGAGAAATTTTCTCTTACAATTCGCTTGGATATGTGTGTGTGTGTATGTATGTGTGTGTATGTGCACGCGCACATGCATACCTACACACATACACTCAGTGGAAACATGCATCTCTCCCAAAATTTATATATGAAAATTTTCACTCCAATTGTGAGAAACTTCTGGATACTTATCCATTCCATATTTAATATTTATAAATTATATGAGAAGTACAGTTTGAGAAAGTAGATCCTGACTGGGTAGAGAGAAAAGCACTATGAAAAACCAACTAATATGCCATGATTTTGATAATTATTATCTGTTACTAGTTGCCAGGCCTTCTTTTTTTAGACTGATACTTATATAAATCAGATTGTTTCTTTTTTCAATCATCTAGCCTCTCATGTGGTCTCCTTTCTCTGTCTCCCTGGACCCTATCTACCTCTTCATGTATGCCAAGTTAGGAAAAACAAAAATGAAAAGTGCCCCAATGGTGATTAACTCCACTCTGATTTAGTCCTTTCTCTATTCTCCAAGAGTATTTTTGTTTGACATACCAGGAGGAACTAAAGCCAGGCTTCATCCGCCCTTCCCATGGAACTACAAAACATTAGGAAAATTGGAAGAGACCTGGAAGATCACCCACTTCAGTGACCCAAGGCTGAAGATGGTGTGTGCTAATCCCAGAAGAGGCAGAAGGGAGATGTGTCCTACATGGGATTATGGGATAAATATAATGGAGCTTACATTCATGCTTATTTTTATTTAAGACAAGAGCAAAATTAAATTGTATAATATTACATATTATTGTTATTTGTCCTTTGTTTTTGAGGAGGGCAAATGACATCACAGGATGATGTCTTGACTTGCACATGAATTGGATTTCAGTAAGGCAGAGTTGCATATAACATCTAGCCTCACTCTTCCAGAATCATTGAAATCTAGTAGAAAGACAAAAGTCAAAAATGACTGTCAATGGCTTGGGATGCAGCGGATGATGACCTTGGTATCTTCAGTGTCTGACCTGTTCCAAACATTCCTCACATGCCTCCTGCTTCAGCTGCCTTCATGGTCATTGGAACAAATTGTTCTCATCCACCCATTCTGCTGGGGGAAGTCTTCACACCCCCGTAACTCACTGACAAGTCTGAGAGCTGTTGGTTACCCCATCCAGTTTGACTAGGGTATGGCCACTGTGTGTCCTACAGCTTCTTGGAACCACAGGTTGGGTGAAAGGTGGACATGAAAATGGATGAGCAGCCCTGAGAAGGACTCAGCAAGCCCTCATGCCAGAGGGCTAGTCCTTTCTGAACACCCCACACACCTGACGTTATGCCTATATGTATGTATACGGAAAGATTCAGAGATAGAGACCGATGCCCGTTCTCTGTCAGTAAGACGTATGTCACTCTTTGTTTGTTACCAAAACTGGGAAAGTATGGCATTGTGAAATCCTCTCCTCCTCGGCCATTGTAATTCTTGTATCACTGATACCAAGATTGAGCATGCCCAGAAGCCAGAGTATATTTGGTCAGTAGGAAGTCTTTATCTCTGCTGGATGCCTATATAATATAAATATAATACTATGGCAGAAAGCGTATAAAGAGAACATCACAAAATGTATGAACTTCTTTAGTGGCATAAGAACTTTTAGATTCATCTTGGGTCTCCTGTGAAGATATGTTTCCATGACCTTTAATCATGAAAAAGGGCTCTTTTTCAGTCTCTATACAGTCAGACACTCTGAATAGTTGGGGTAAATTACCACCATTTCCCCAGTACTTTAATAAACAAAAGAAGAGACTATTCCTTCTCACTCTCATTTTCACCCTCCTTTAGAGTCTATTATCATTCCTGTCCCCATGCCCACCTTCCTGGCTTGAAGCCAAGGAGGAGAGAACTAGGTCTTGTGGGGTATTCCAACAGGAGCTAGAACTGAGTTAGTTGGAGGGATCTACAAGAAAGAACACTCTCCACATTCAGAGGAAAAACTGTGGGAGTAGAAACACAGAAGAAAAACAACTGCTTGATCACATGGGTCGATGGGGATATGATTGGGGTTGTAGATTCTAAAGGTTCATCCTAAAGCAAACATCAACAACATGGAAATAGATTCTGATCAAGGACACAAGTAATACCCAATGAAATTGAGCATTGGCTACAAGAAGGGTGTGGGGAGGAGAGGGAGGAAAAGAGTATGATTCTTGTAACCAAGGAATAATGTTCTAAATTGACTAAATAAAAGAAAGAAGAAAAAAATTGAACTGAATTTGGCTAGATCCACATAAAAATCCATGTGTATTGGGGATGGTGGGTGGGAGCTGGATGCAATCCCCACGTAGAAAAAATTAGGTATCCTGCTTCTGGAAAGGCATGATGATGTGTAATGGAAGTTTCCTATTCCTCCATTTGGATTCTGTATAGAAATTCTATAACTAGTTCTGGCCTGTCAATAGCATAATGAAGAGAAAAGCTAAACAGAACTGGGCTGTATTCAAAAGGCACTCACTCACCAGCCAAAGGGCTCCGACTCTTTTTCTGCTTAGCCATTATTTAGGTAAAAAAGACTATGGTGGAAGGAGAGAGATCTTGGACTTCTCCATCATCATGCCACATCAACATGTGGCAAGGGAATGTAGATTTCTGTTCTTTGCCTCTTCATTTTGTTCCATCCTATTTTTAAGTGAAAGAGTATTTGAGCTCCACCACTGTGAGGTCCTCGGTATAGAATAGAAAATAACTGGTATGATGTAGAGGTGGTTTTTGTTTGCATATGAATGTATGGTCTAGGTGGCCCCTAAAGCTCTATCCTGAGGCAGCAAAGTGGTTAGGAGGTACCTAGGTGGTAGGATAGAAGCCTGAGCCTACATTCAGGAAGGCCTGAGTTCAAATCCAGCCTCAGACATTTCCTAGGTAGGTCACCCTGGGCAAGTCATTAACTTGTTTGTCTCAATTTCTTCAACTGTAAAACAGAGATCATAATAGTGCCTATTCCCCAGGGTTGTTGTGAGGTTCAAATGAGATAATATTTGTAAAGCACTTGACAGTGTCTAGCATACAGAGGCACTTAATAAATGGTTTTTCCTTCCTTCCTTTGCAACTCTTCTGTGATTTTAAATAATTATTTCTCTATCTTTTTCCCTACCCCAATTCCCATTCTTCTTAAGGTAATTAATTACAATCACTCCGCTTGCAGTGTGAACTTCATTTTGTGTACTTTACAATATCTCTGCCCTCCCAGAGCCCAGCTAGGATCGCCAAACATATCCTCAAATAAATAATAATGCAGGCTTAGAAATGGGGAAATCTGAGCTTACCTTACCACTTTGACTCATTTTAACCTACTTTCAAAGGGACTTAAATGAACATATTATTGAAGCTTCACATGAATAAATTATATGTGAATGTTGTTCATTTAGCAATGATTGTTAGAATGAGTCTGACTTAAACAATGTGGAAATAACATTTAACCCACTTTTTCCCTTGAAGCTATTAATTCAACATTTTTAAAAATTAAAAAACTGAGTAACATTAGCAGATTACTTTAATATATACTTCACAGTAGAGTTGTTGTCATTGTTTGATGAGATTGAGTTAAGAGAGGTTTTAGGTTTTTTGTTTTTATTTTCTCAAAGCCTGTCCCTTCTCATGCCTAAAATTTTCTTCCTCCTCACTTCAACATCTTAGAACCCTTCAAAACCTAGCTTCAATGACCCTCCTTCATGAAAGCTTACCACCTGTTAGTATTTTCTATATCTTTGGCTATAAGTTCCTTGAGGGTTGGTCCTGTTTTCCTTTTCTATAAATTTCTCACATCTAGCACTACATCTTACACAAGTAAGACACTTAATAAATACTTGTTGAATTTTAATTTTTAATTTAATTTAATTTTAATTTTTTTCTTTTGTAACAAATCTCTGGCACAAGGTTGGTTGACTATAAAACTCTGGGATTTGCAGTTCTTCCCAGTTTAGGAATGGAGGAAATTAAGACATGCTCAGCTCCTGACAGAAGGGTGGTAGTTTTCCTGTGCAGACTATGGGGATTTGGGGGATCTTGAGGAGGAGAGGAGGAGAGAAAGGTGTCAGCTGTCCCTTGGCAGCATTGTGATTGTGGCAGCTCCCAGTGTCTGGAATAGCTGTCATTCTTCTCTTCAAGACCATGAGCTCTTCTGACACTGCCACCACTCCAGTGAAGGCCCTTATTACTTCACATCTAGACTATTACACTAGCCTGCTGGTCTACTTGCCTCAGTTCTCCACTTCAATTCATCCTCCATTCAACCACAAAACTTATTTTCCTGAAGTACAAGTAATCTTTGATTGAGTGACTGGCCACCTTGAAGTTCCTCAAGAACTCTCTACACTCTGGACATTTTCTCTCCCTGGCTTCCTGTAAGTCCCAACTAAAATCTCATTTTCTATAGTAAACCTTTCTCAGCTCTTTTTAATTCCAGTGTCTTCTTTCTTCTAATTAGTTCCTATTTTCCTGTATATGTCTTGCTTTGTATATATGTGTTTGCATATTGTCTTCCTCATTGGATTGTGAGCTCCTTGAGGGCAAGGACTGTCTTTTACTCCTTTTTATATCCCTAGTGCTTAGTATAGTGCCCATAACAGAAGTGTCAATTGATTGATTGAAAAAGTAGAGAGAGGGGTATAAGTATGACTTGTGCTTCTTTGTGTGGTGGGGGCTCACATTCTCTAAGAGCAAGAGTGCTCAGAGAAAGAAGCCAGGCAAGAGGAACAGATGGTACCTATCCTTCCTCTGCCCTACTTATCTTTAATTGCATTTTTTAAAGTTCTGCTAAAGAATAAATCTGTTGGATTTGATATATTTTTTAAATACTTAAAAAACAAAAAGAATTTAAAAATATTTTTAAAAATTAAAAAAATTAAAAAAAAAATTTTTAATTAAAAAATACAGACTAACCCTGTACTTCTTTATGTTGCCTGGTGTCCCTTTGTCTATGGCATGAGGACATAATGGGAACCACACAGGAGTGATGGACTTTTCCTTGCTCAGGCTGGGAGCTGTGAAGATGGAATTCACTCTCCCCTGCCCATTTTTAGATTTAATCACCAGAAGCATATACACCTTGTGTATACAGTGGGTGACAAATCAGAACTCACTGACTGCCTCCTGGGTAGTCCTAAGAACATTTATAGACTATAATTGGTCCACATAAAGTGGAGGAAGGCACAGGAAGTGACACAAAGAAGCTTCTTTAAAAGGAGTCATAACTTCCTGTAAAGGCAGTTCTTTGGAGTTCCGAGTTCGAGTTGAAGGCTGTTGAAGAATCTGCTTCATGGACCTGAGACCCTCGACTTGGTGAGACTGTTCTTAAATCTCTCCCTTTGAACTACCATGTGGATGAGGCCCCTCATCTTGAAGGAGGCCTTGTGGCTAAAAGCCGAGTTTAGTTTACCTCAGAAGCCCTGCTTGGTTCAGAGCAGGCCAGAGTAAATATCTACTCTCTCTGATTTTCTTACTTTTACTCTTTCTCTTTTTGTAAATAAATTACCATTAAAAATCATTTGGAATTTAGAAATAATTCCTGTCAATCACACTCTTATCCAAAACTTTTTTTTAAATATTTTTTTTTAATTTTTACCCCTTTCATTCTGACCCTTACGGAGCTCAACCCCAAGACCACTGATAGAATATTTTGCTCTCTAACTGAGGGGCATAAGCATGAGCCATTTCATATCTATGTTTCCAAGTATAGAATCACTATCATTATGGACCATATTTGATAAAGTCATCCAATAGACATGAACCAGTGTTATACTTTTATTTGTCATTTTTCACATGTTGAGTCCTCTTGGACTAACAAAGACCCAGAAATGATTGCATACCAGTAACCTTGACAAGGAAGTTTTTTGAACAGATGGTAGAAGTTGGGAACTATATCTAGCCTCTTCAGCCATGCTGGTTAGCCAAGACCATGAGGATTGTTTCCAAGCAGTAACATCTGTGGTCACTGGAAAAAAGGACTATAGCTATTTTGGCCATTTCTGGATACATGACAGGGTAGAACCTGATTGTGAATGAATACTATCCTAACTAGCCAGTATTTTAGGAAGGAAGAGAAGTATTTGGAACCATTGCAGGGATTCTCATTGCCACAGCTGAGAAACATGTTCTTGTTATATTTTAAGGAAATGCCAGAATCATGTGTGACATCTGGATGTCAGCTGTGCCCTATCATGAGATTAATATAATATTCAACTAAAGGAAAAAGGGAAGCTATGTTCATTCCTCCCATCTCTAAAATGTGGGTCACAAAAGACCAACATAAAAGCTGATAAAACCAGGAGACCCATCTCAAAGTCAGGGCTATCCATTTCTTTTATTCTCCTTTTGCTTTGCCCCAAATTCCTTTTGGAATTTTCTTTGAAATTTCTCTCAAATTCTTTCTTACTTCTACCATTCCTTCTTTTAATATTCCATTTTCTTTAATCTCTTGTTATCTCCTTCTTACTATGCCTTTTCTCCCAAAGTCAAAGAAAAGCATATATGTGTGTGTGTGTGTGTGTGTTTTAAAAAGTAGGAAAAACAATGAATAGAGGATGCCAGTAATAAAGGATGGTGTTTAAAGATGTAATTTTAATCTTGATAGCAGATGTGAAAAGAGTCTAGATCTATTATTTTATCTATGGACATTTGAGACATAGAATTCATTTCAATTGGTGTGAATTTTAGTTTTACTCCACCCTGCTTAGTCTTTAGAATTCTAGCAACCAGGAATGTATACACCCCCACTTAAGGATTAAGTGTTGGGGAGGAAGGCCTATGACCAGCATGTGCTAGCAAGTGACAAATCAGAAACAACTGACTGACCCCCTGGGCTGTCCGAAGCCAAGCTTAAGCTACCATTGGCACATGTAAGACACAGGAAGTAATGTAAAGAACTGCCTTTATATTTCACGTCACTTCCTGTGAGTGAGAGCTTTGGTGGAGTTAGCCCTGGAACTCAAGCCTGGAGCAGCCTCTCAGACTGCTTCCCTTTAGACAGTGGTGAGTGATGAGACTAACTCCCCTTTCCCTTGGCTTTCTGGAGAGGTCCCTTGGCCAAGGCCTCTGAACTCCTGCCTGGCTCAGTCCGGGCTGGAGCAGTTTTAATTCCCTTTTCCCTCTCTCTCATTCTTAATTTCTTCCTCTATTATAAATAAACCACCATAAAATCCTATTCTGACTTGAGTATTTCATTGGGATTTAGAATTTAAATCCCTGACAACCAACTAAAATTTATATTCAGTCTCAACCCTAAATTTACCCCTAACATTGGACAACCATCTTAAGCTACTTACTATGTCAAGACTTGTGATTTCATAATTATAGGGAGTGTTGAAATTTAATTCACCAATCAATTCGTCAATTAATGAGTGTTGATTAAACACCTAACATCTGTCTACCATGTTATAAAGCCTATGATTTCATTGTTGTAGGGAAATCCCAATGTTAAAATTCCATCCACCTATCAATTAATCAATCAACAAGTATCAATTAAATACCTAATATCAATCAACAAGTGTCTATTTAGATACATAATAGGCTCTGACCTAGGTGATGGGAATACAAAATGAAAGTGAAACAGCCCTACCTTTGAAGAATTTACAGTTGAGCCAGGGAAGAAAGTGTGTATCAATACATGAATATATGAAGCAGACACAAGATGATGGGAAGAGTGTGAATGGAAGGGGGAGACCCTTGTAGCTGAGGGATCATGGAGAAGGTGGAATTTAAGCTGAACCTTGCTGAAATCTAGGGATCCACACTTAGCACAGTGCCTGACATGTAGTAGACAATAAGTGTTATCAACTGTCTAATCATGGCTTACACCTGGTACAATGCATTAAGTACATTGGACTTAGAGAATTTGGTTTCCAAACCTTATTTCCAATTCGTATTATTTGACCCTTGGTCTTCAAATCACTTTCTCACCTCTGGTTCTCAATTTCCTTATCTCTACAGTGGGCATTGCATGAGGGGCCCTCTAATGGCCCTTCCAAGTGGAAGTCCAACTGGAAAATATAAACAGAGCATGAGACCACAGATTTAGAGTTTGAAGGTCTTCTAGAACCCCCTCATTTTACACACGAGGAAACTGAGGCCCAAAGACGAGTAACTTACCCAATATTGCATGAGTAATAAGCTCTAGAACTAAGATTAGACTTTGATTTTAAATGGAATCTGCTTTCAACTAGACAATACTGTAGTAAATACATAGAAGGCAGAGATAGGGGTGATGGAGATCAGAGATGGGCTCTAAAAAAATCTGAAGTCAGTAGCACTCACAACCAGGAAGGCTTCCCAGAGGATATAGTACCTTCGTTGTGCCTCAAAGGGAATCGCCTAGAAGGGAACATCAAGTTTCTGCAGAAAAAGACAAGGAGGGAATAGAGGGGGGTGGCTTGTGTGAATACATTGAGATAAGTTAGTCACTCTCAGGGCGAGCTCAGCAGATGAGTGTGGCTAAGATGTGGAGTATATGAAGGCATGTAGTATGGGATAGGACTGGAAATTTAGACTTGAGCCACATGGCCACATTTTAGAGGTAGGAAGGCTCTTAAGAATCATCTATTAATTCAAATCTGGCCTCAGCCACTTCCCAGCTGTGTGACCCTGGGCAAGTCACTTGACCCCTATTGCCTAGCCCTTACCACTCTTCTGCCTTGGAGCCAATACATAGTATTGACTCCAAGACGGAAGGTAAGGGTTTTAAAAAAAAAAAAGAATCATCTATTAAGTGGGCAGCTGGGTGGCTCAGTGGATTGAGAGTCAGGTCTAGAGACAGGAGGTCCTGGGTTCAAATTTGGCCTTAGACACTTCCCAGCTGTGTGACCCTGGGCAAGTCACTTGACCCCCATTGCCTTGCCACTCTTTTGCCTTGGAGTCAATAGACAGTAATGACTCCAAGATGGAATGTAAGGGTTTATAAAAAAAAAAAAATCATCTACTAAAACTTCCTTTGAAACTTTCTTATGGAGGAAATTGAGGCATATATCAAATAACTGGCCCAAAATTCCACAGCTGGTGACAGAACTAGACCTAGAAGCCTGACGCCTAATCCAGTTCACTATACAATATGATTATCAGCAAGCAATGTGTAAGTTTGACTTTACCACATGCAGGGGAGGTAGCAGTATTATTGTGGTCAAGTTTTCTTTGTGGCACAGTGGATGGAGTGCTGGGTCTGGAGTTGGGAAAACACATCTCCCTGGGTTCAAATCTGACCTCATATACTTAATAGCTGTGTGACCCTGGCCAAGTCACTGACCCTGTTTGCCTCAGTTTCCCCATGTATGAAATGAACTGGAGGAGGAAATGGCAAACCACCCTGGCATCTTTGCCAAGAAAACTCCAAATGGGGTCATGAACAGTCTGACATGACTGAAAAACAACTGAACTTCTTTGGCAAAGCAAAACACAAAATTAAAGCAACTATTTAGATAACAGTTGTCCTATCCGCCTCTTCCAAATCCCTTTTTATTGCTGTTTTATTCTTTTTATGAACTTTCCACTTTGATCCCAATAACCACAGCATTTGGTTTTTTCCTCACACACACCAAAAAGCAGAGTGTAATCAAGAGACAGCAAAACAATTAAGTGAGAATTGAAAAAAGAAAACTAAAATGTATTTCTTATGACTAGAGGCAGCTGGGTAGTGCAATGGATTGAGTTTGTATCTCAAACACTTACAAGCTGTATGTATGATCCTGGATAAGTCACTTCATCTCTGGATGTCTCAATCTCCTTAACTATAAAATGGGAATGATAATAGCAACTCCCTCATAAAGTTGTGAGGATGGAATGAGATGATATTCATAAAATGCTTAGCACAATGTCTGACAATTGTAAGTACTCAATAAATGTTTCTTTCCTTCCTTCCCATGGATAAGGAAAATAGCATATTATGGCAATGGGTTCCTAAAGACTACTGAGGAAAAAAGTCCAGCCTCCTTAGCCTGGCTTCACAGGTCTTCATTTTATGACTCCAACATGCCTGGAAAGCTCCATTTCACAGTATCGTAATTCATGAACTTGTACCTTGTCAGGAGGAACAACTCACCAGTATTTAAATGATTCGAACTTTTCCTTTCTCTGAACATTTGTTTATACTCCTCCCTCTGCCAGAAATTATTCTTTCCCACCTCCTCACCAATACCTTTTGAAATCCTGTTTATAAGGTAGACAAATTTCTAATTCTAACTCCTCCATCAAGTCTTTCCTGATCTTCCACCCTGCAAAAAGTAATTGTTAGTACTTTGACCTTTTCCATACACTTACCATGCCCTAATTTTATGTTTACAATAATTAGGTATATCTCTTATCTTCCCAATTATATCATAAATTCCTTGAGCCTAGGGACCATATCTTATTTTTTATCTCCCAATATCTGGCATAAGAAACAAAGCTGGAAGCTGGCATGGTGCAGTGACTACATTGGAGTTAGAAAAATTAGGTTCTCAAATTCTGACTCCTCAAACTAAATAAGAAAACTTTAAAGAAAAGGGACGAGGCCCTAGAATTAGTAAAGAAATATCTATCATCAATAAAAATAAAATAATATAAACTGATTTTTAAAAATTCAACATCCTAGATAAAGTTGAGGAAAATTTAGATAAAAGAATGGACTCAATGGTAAATCAAATTTTTAGGCTGGAAAGCAAATCAATCAAAAGTAGCAGGCCAATATCAAAAGGATAACTGGAAAAATTTGAAAACTTTACAAGCAAAAGTGATAGAATTAGAAAACAGAGCTCAGAAAGATCATTTTTAATCAAAGGGTAATCAAAAAAGCAAAGATGAAGAGAAATTCTAAGTTCCATTTTCAGGAAATCACCCAATAAAATTTTTCCAACATAATCAAATAAGGGAGCTGATTATAAATGAACAGAATTCACTAAATACTCTAAGAAATAAATGTCAGGTTTAGCTCTGTGTAATTGGAAATCTGTTACCCTAAAAACTGCATTTCCCTGTAGCCCACCGATTTCCTATCATTACATACATCCTGTAGACAGAGGGATAAATTTAGTGGGGTTCCTGGTCTCTCCCACTTTGCTTCCTGGGTTGTGACTGTGGTAGAGTGAATAGCGTAGATTAGCCATGGGTACATGGTTTTTATTTTGTTACCTTTTAATTCCTTTATCTCTAATGATCATTAATAAATCTTTACAATATAATATTTTTATTATTTGAGATTAATTTAAATTTTTACAGCTCACCCAAATACCTTGCAATCAGTCTAGATAACTTCATTACTAGAGGATGTTACATTTGGCCTAGACACTTGAGATCACCTATCAAAATTCCAATTTGAATCATGTAGATTTATTTATTCAATACAAGAAATACTGAAAAAAAGAAGAAAAGCAATTTATAGAAAGACTAGAGAATCATAGAATCATATATTTAGATCTAGAAGGGACTTTAAAGATTACTTGTACTAATCTCTCATTTTTCAAATGAGGAAACTGAGGCTTTTAGAAGTAAAGTGGCTTGTCTAAGGACACACAGGTAATCAATGGGAGCTTTGGAATTTAAATCCATTTCCTGCGGCTCTCATCTATTCCACTATACTACATTGCCTCCTGAGTTGTGCTTTACCTTAGAATCTTCTATCCAAATAAACTAAAAATAATGCAGATTTTAAAAAATTACTTTAAACTATCCACACACTTTCCAAATGTTTGTACAGGGAAAAGAAAATGTGGCAGAAGTCTTTTACATATAAATCAGTCCAGAAATGAACCTCCAGGTAATTCCTGGAGCGAACATGCCCAGCAGGGACATATGATATGTAAATCAATAGTGAACATTAAGTAATGCCAATTTTAAGATACTCTAAAAGTATATTAAGAAAACTCTCTTAACAATGCTGAATCACTAGAAAGAGATTCCACGTAAATGCTATACTAGCTTAGTAAAACAATATTGTTGCCTTGTGAACTGATATTGTTTCAAAAGGTGGAGGGACAGTACTGGGTAAGAGATTTATTGTGATTGTTAGTGGGACAATCAAATACCTATGGGTATAGTAACCTGCAGTGGTTGGAAGGCATTTATTTATTTATTTATTTTAGATTTAAAACTCTTACCTTCCGTGCAGAAGAGTGGCAAGGGCTAGGCAATGGGAGTCAAGTGACTTGCCCAGGGTCACACAGCTAGGAAGTGTCTGAGGCCAGATTTGAACCTAGGACCTCCTAGGTTCTCTACTGTGTATTGGCTCCAAGGCAGAAGAGTGGTAAGGGCTAGGCAATGGGTGTTAAGTGACTAGCCCAGGGTCACACAGCTAGGAAGTGTCTGAGGCCAGATTTGAACCTAGGACCTCCCATCTCTAGGCCTGGCTCTCCATCCACTGAGCTACCCAGCTGCCCCTTTGGAAGGCATTTATTGGGATGGGAAGGGGGGGGGGGAAATCTCCTAAGGGAAACTACATGCAAATGTTGCAAAGGGCCAGGAGCACTAGAAAGAAATCTGCAGTTGTCTCAAGCACTGGGGGCAAGATGCAAAGATGAATTCAGAAACAACAGAAGTGTTATTATGGTTCCAATATTAGAACTATCATAGAGGAAGATCAAGGCAACAAAAATTTGACATAAATAATAAATGCCCAGAAGTAAGATTGTTTTGAATGAGAACTAAAACAGTTATAAATGGACTAGGAGGAGAGAAATCAATCAAAAAACGAAAAGGAAGGGAAGAGTTGAGAAGAATTCTTTGGTTGTGGACATCATGAATACTAAGCAAGTTCTTAGAAAAGGCAATCATGTAATCATGGACTAAAAGGAGTCTCAGGGGTCATCTAGTCTACCCTCTCCTGTTTTGCAGATGAGGAAACTGAGTCCCAGGGAATTTAATTGACTTCTTCAAGGTTAGACTTCAGAGAATAGATGACAAAGCACGTCACATATCTCATGCAAGGTATGTGATAGACGAGAAGTGAAGAATGAAATATATGATTTCAGAGATGAAACAAATTGATTTGTTTTGCTTGACTATACTTATTTGTTATAAAGAAAAGCTTCTATGTGTGTGTATTTCGGGGAGTAGAGAAGGGACAAGCAAGTTAGTAGGTAGGGTTTGCAAAGCCAAAAATATCAATAAAACAATTTTTCATGGATAGAAGAAAACAAAGAGGGCAGAAGAGACACAAATAGAGCAATTTTGTCACTGTTTCATTAAATTTAATATAAACTATAAAAATTATATATTAAAATTATATTATATTAAAAATTAATATAAACTTAAAAATTATATATAATTATAACAATTTCAGTTTGTATACAATACTTGTTTTATTGACAGTTTGTGTTTACTGATGACTGTTAAATTCATTTTAAAAATAAAATTCATTAGAAACAAAGCCAAAACCTATAGGAGTAGTTGAATTCATGTAGAAATTGAAGTTAAATTCAGGATCATGTACAAGAGTAAAGATTGAAATTCTGACTAGGATTTTGAGTAGATACTCTAGTATCTATGTGTACATAGAATAATGAGATTGGACTAACTAAAAGAAACTAAATCACGTCTTACATTTCACTGACAAGACAAAGATTATAGCTGAGTATGATAGAGGAGAAACTAAATTTAACAATTACAGCTTTGAGTATTAATAGATTAAATTCTGTGCACTCATTTTAGCCTCCGAGCCGAGCTGCAGCAGAGTATGGATTGATTCTCTGCCACTTGTGCTAATTTTGGTCTGACAATTAACACCAAGAAAACAGAGGTTCTCTACCAGCGAACACTGTACCCTCTAAGCGTCGACTCGTCAGTTGTCACAAATGGGGAAATTTGGAATGTGTTCACCTATTTGGGCAGTCTGCTCTCTAGGCACGCACCTATAGAGGATGAGGCGGGTCCACTCATCGCCGGAGCTAACTCAGCGTTTGGGAGGCCCCGAAGGCTGCCCATCCGACTGAAGGTCCGTGTTTCTAAAGCTGACCTCGCTGTATGCCTGTAAAACCTGGATAGTACCCCAGGACCGTGCCGGGAAATTTAATTACGTCACTATGAATGATCTTTTTTTTTTTTTTTTTTAACCTCAGGAATTATCTTGGGAAGATTCCGAAAGTCACCTGGCAAAGTAAGGGACAGAACACCGAGGTCCTTTCTACAGCTGAACAGCCAAGCCTTCAAGCTCCACTGCAGAGAGCTGCGACTCAGATGGGCTGGCCACCTCATTTGAATGCCAAATGCACATTTTCCTTAAAGTCTAGGGAGAACTCACACAAAGGAAATAAATGTTCACGCCGAGAATCAGAAGAAGCAACACAGGGGCACTCTAAAGATCTCTCTGAAGAACTATGGTATGGATTACGAGACACGGGAGACCCTGGCATAGGACCATCCAGCATGGCATGCCCGCATCAAAGAAGGCACTGGGCTTTATGAGCAAAGCAAAATTGCAATAGTTAAAAAAAAAAATGGGGGGCAGCTGGGTAGCTCAGTGGATGGAGAGCCAGGCCTAGAGACGGGAGGTCCTGGGTTCAAATGCGACCTCAGACACTTCCCAGCTGTGTAACCCTGGACAAGTCACTTGACTCCCCATTGCCTAGCCTTTACTGCCCTTCTGCCTTGAAACCAAGATGGAAGGTAAGGGTTTAAAAAAAGTGGGGGGGGCAGCTGGGTAGCTCAGTGGATTGAGACAGGAGGTCCTAGGTTCAAATCTGGCCTCAGATACTTCCTAGCTGTGAGACCCTGGGCAAGTCACTTGACCCCCATTGCCTAGCCCTCACCGCTCTTCTGCCTTGAAACCAATACACAGTATTGACTCCAAGACTGAAGGTAATGGTTTAAAAAAAAGAAAAGAAAGAAATGTAAAGTGCACAAATTTAGAAACATCTACATCCCAAATGTTCATATGGGCTATTCATGTTCAACTTGTGGTAGAACCTTCCACTCATATTGGTCTGGTCAATCATAGTTGGACACACTGGACACTGGACATCGATTGTCTCAGAGTGGTATCATATCTGATTACAAAGGATAATAACCAAGATTAAATTCATCTATAAAAAGAATATGGATTAATAGAAAAGTTAAGAATATAAAACCAAACTGCATGTTTTATATATTTAGATAATTTATATAATATATAATATATAAATATATTTAATGAAGAAGCACATGAAAAGGCATCATCCCTGCCCATATCCCTCCAGAGGAGGCTCCAAGACTTCTGCTATGTCCAGTAGATGGAAATAGACCAGAGTGGCAGGTGTCAGATCACTCTGTTTTAAGAACCACTGATGTGGAGAAAGAATTACAGGCATAGACCAGAACAGGCGCATCCCAAATATTTAGGGCAAGAACCTAGCAAGCAGGAGCAATCCAGGGAGCTTCAAGGGTGGCGTGCCAGCAACTATAAACCCAGTGGAAGGAGAAAGGCCCTAGTTAAAGGTGAACTTGAGAAGTCCCCAAAGCTTGTGGCAGGACCCCAGTCTATAAAAGATTCCCCCCTCTATTCTTCTCCTAGTATCAGTGGCAAAGAAAGGTCTCGGAGTCCTGTGGCAAGAGGGAGTTCCTAGGCAGAGCCTATGACAAGAGAAACTCACAAATGCTTGGACCAAGGACCCTAGTCTGGGCTACCATCAGAACCAATCAGGTCCTGCTTATTCCATTCAGTTATGAAAATTCAACCATGCACAGGTCCCCAGTCAAGATGCTGAGACAGAAAAAATAAACAAGCTAAGGGAGAATACAAATACCACGAGAATATATCTTATTATCTGATATATCTATTGAGAGACACCCAAGGGGAAACACTGAAATGCAACTTTACAACAAATGTCCTGGTCACAAAAACCACAAGAATATTAGAAAGAAATGAAACAAAACAAAATGAAATGGCTTAGGATGAAACAAATGGCAAATAGAATTGATACCTTTGAAAAGATGACGGAAAATCTCACTCCAAAATTGAATATGCTGAAAATTAGAATGGGCCAAACAGAAAACAAGGACACAATTTTTAAAAAAAAGAATGAGAAAAGAAAATGAAAAGATTGGGAAAAAGAAGAAAAATTAAGAAATGTATCCTATTAAAAATGAACTTGAAAAGAGGACCAGGAGAGATAATCTAAAAATTATCAGACCCTCTGAAAATCATGACCAAAAAGAGACCTTGTTACTTTATTGAAATAAGGAAAAATGAAAATTTCCCAGGACTACTAGAATGAGAGGGCATTTTAAAAATAACATCTGCTAGTTTAAAGAAAACTCATATAGACAATTGACAGAAACATCAAAGCCAAAATCCAGAAATTGTAAATTTAAAAAATGCTATAAACAATAGCAACTAAAAAAATACTAAGGAGACATAATAATGCACATGAGATTTGGTAGTTGCTGTAAAAAAAGGAAAGGAAATCTTGGAATACAACATTCTGAAAGACAAAAAAGTAAAGGTTTACAATTACAAATCACCTATTGAGAAAAACTAAATAAATACATTTAAAGATTCATGTACTGTTAAAATGAGGGATTAGAGCAACCTCTATTATGCTTTAGCTGAACTCAAAAAAGTAAACAATCATTATTTCAGATAGAACTAAATACAGATAAATATGATAAAAAGAGATTATCAGGAAAATTACATAATGCTTAAAGTCATCCTAGATAATGAATCAATATCAATATTTAACGGATAATCAGCGGAGATGGCAGCTGGGTAGCTCAGTGGATTGAGAGTCAGGCCTAGAGACGGGAGGTCCTGGGTTCAAATTTGGACTCAGACACTTCGCAGCTGTGTGACCCTAGTTGTCAGTTAATCCCCATTGCCTAGCCCTTACCACTCTTCTGCCTTAGAACCAAGATGGAAGGTAAGGGTTTAAAATAATAATAATAATAATCAGTGGAGGACCTCGATGTACTACTTTCAGACCTAGACAGATCTAACTACAAGCTAAAGAAAGTAAAGGTTAACAACTTGAACAGAATTTTAGAAAAATTAGGGATGACAAACCTCTAGCAACAAATGAAAGGGAAGAGAAAATAATTTACATGTTTTGCAGCTTTACACAATGCTTTTACAAAAATTGATTATGTATAAGGGCATAAATTTCTCACAAAATACAACAAAACAATTACTAAACATATCATTTACTGAATACACTCTAACAAAAATCATATCCAATAAAGAACATTTTAAGAAAGAATTTGAGTTAATTGAAGAATCAATTTACTAAAGAATTAGTAATGGATCAAAGAACAAATTATTTAAAAAAACAGATTCTTAGTAGTTCTTAGTAGAAAATGTTTACCTCTGAGTATTTTTCATTAGCAAGGGAAAGAAAAAGCAAATTAACAAATTAGGCATGTGATTAAATAAAACAAAACAAAAAATCAAGCCCCTTCCAACTAAAAAGCAAAGTAGGAATTCTAAAAATCAAAAAAGATTGATAAGATATCTCTAACCATTTAGCTGATAAATAAAACAATGATCTAGATTTATTTGTTTTTGGAGAAAAAGAATTAAAATAAACAGCTACTCTAATTTTTAAAAAGAGAAAGAAGAAAATTAAATTGTTCATATAAAAAATAAGCTGGAGAAGAAATAAAGGAAATTATCTGAAAACATTTTCCCCAATTACATGCTAAGAAAATTGATAACTGAGAGGAAATAGATTGGATACTTATGAAAATATTAAACACTCAGATAAACAAAAGAAGGAATAGATGATTTAAGGAATAATGATTTAAATAATTAAAATATCATCAAAAGGAATTCAATAAGACTTCCTCTGAGCCAAAAATAGAAAAAAAAAACAAACTCTAGGATAAGATGAATTCACAAGTGAATTATACCAAACATTAAAAAATTAATTAATTTCAAAAGTATATAAACTATTGGCAAAAAAAGGAAATAAAGAACTTCCCTAATCACTTTCTATGCTACAAATATAGTCTTAATAATTAAAGAAGACAGAAACAAAACAATGAACACTGAAGTAAAAATAAAATATTAGCAAATAGGTTACAACAATATAGTAGAAAGATTATGCTATATGACTAGGTTGGATTTATCAGGAATTCAAGATAGGTTCAGTACAAAGAAGACATAATAAAGCATCTTACAACATAAATAATAAAAATCACATGGTTATATCCATAGATACTTAAAAATATTTTTGACAAAATCCTATACTTCTTTCTGTTTAAAATACCAGAAAATATAGGAACAAATGGACATGTTTAATACAACAAATTGTATCTACATAAATCCAAAAATAAATACTACATATAATAGAGAAAATGTATAGTATTTTCCAATAAGAAGAGGGTTAAAATGATGGAACTCATTATCATCATTACTATTTAACATAATGCTAGAAATATCAACTATAACAATAAGACCAGAAAGAAAAATCAAGTATGTGAATGCAGGCAAAAAGAAAAAAAAAAGATTGCTCTTTGCAGATAATATGACTTACTTATAAAGCCATACTTGATTACATATTCATATAAATAGTGCATTTAGCAAAATTGCCAAATAGAAAACAAATCTATGAAAATCAATATTCCTATAACATGACAACAAAATTCAACAGAAAGAAATCAGAAGAGAAATTCCATTCAAAGTAATTACAGATATATAAAATGTTTGGAAATATATATACTAAGACGCACACTGGGAACTATAGGATTCCAACGAGGTAATATTCTTCACAGGAATAAAAATAGACTTAAATAGAAAAAATATTAATTGGCCACGGATAAGTCAAATCAATATAATAAAAATGAAAGTGCTACTTAAATTAATTCACTTATTCAGTGTCCATCCCATTAAACTACCAAACGATTATTTTATAGAGCCAGGAAAGATAAGGAAATTCAACAGGAACAACACAAGATCAGGAATCTTAAGGTAAGTAATGGAAAAAATTGGAGGAAAAGGGGATCTACCAGTATTTTAAGCATTATCTGTAGTACAATGAAATAATCATCAAAATGATTTGCTGCTGGTTTAAAAATAGAAAGGTTGAACCATGGAACAGATTGAGTACACAATATTCAGAAGCAAACCCAATCCAAAATAAACTCAGAAACCCCCAAGTCACTAAATATCTGTGCCCCTCACATAGTAAGTGCCTGAAATCACATTTGAACTCATATCTTTCTAATTCAATAGGCTCAGTGCTCTATCCTCTATGCCGCCCAGTTGCCTACTTATTGAGGAATGGCTAAACAGATGATGGTCTAGACAGCTAGATGATATTGTGGATAGAAAATGTGACCTCAGAGAACCTCAATGAATTGATGAAGAGTGAAATGAGCAGAACCAGGAGTTTCACAGAAAGTACAACACAAAAATTAAAATGTTGTGGAACAATCCAATGTTATTGACTTTGTTATTAGTAGCAATGCAATAAGCCAGGACACTCCTGAAGGTCTTATGAGAAAGAATGCTATCCACATTGAGAGAAAGAACTATGGGATTGGAAATGCAAAAGCAAAACATATGACATCACTAATTACACATTTATATGGGGATGTGATTTCAGTTTAGGCTTTTAAAAAATTGCTTTCCAGCAAAAATGAATATTGAAATAAGTATCAAGTGATAACATTTCTACAACCCAGTGGAATTGTTGTCAGCTCTGAAAGAGGGAGGAAATAAATGAGGGAAAGAAAATGAATCATGTAAAATGGGAAAATATTTAAAAATAAAAATTAATTTAAATTTTTAAATTTAATTAAAAAAAAATTTTACCTCAGACACTTATCAGCTGTGACTCTGACCAAATCACTTAACCTCTGTCTGCCTCAATTTCCTCATATAATTGTAGTATCTAGACTACATAGAATAATTATAGTTCCTAGCTCCTAGAGGTGTGAGGATAAAAATAGGATCATATTTGTAAAGGGATTTGTCAACCATAAAGCATTATGTAAATGGAAGTTGCTATTATTATTATTAATTACTATTATAATAGCATATGTAAATGTTATTATATATAATGTTATATATTTTATTGTTATTATAACTTATATACAATTGTATCTAATAACAATAAATTATTATAATAATTATTAATAATATAAATGAATATTATTGTCACAAAAATTAAAAATGGGCAATTTCAGAAGAATTGGGGCAAAACTAACAGAACAATTTATTCACTGACAACATTAAATAGAAGAACTTTGATGAGAATTCTGATTAATGCAAGTATATACTATGAGTCTGAAAGACTAAAGATGAAGCATAATATTCACCTCCTGCTAGAAAAATTCATGAACTTATAATGACATACATTTTCAGACATAGCCAGGGTGGGAATTTGTTTTGCTGCACTCTGCATGTTTTTAAGGACGTTTTTACTTTGTTTTATTTTTAATTTGTTCAATTGAATACATGACAGAGGTGGGGTAAGGCATGACACTGACTATAGATATTTGTAAAAAGAAATAAATAATTTATTTTATAAAAATAAAGAACTACTGAATCATCAATTCTTTTTGTTTAGTGACCAATAAGAGTATTGCTTTGTCAGCTGAAAATGCTAGGCACTTCCATATTGAATCACATGTGACTTATGAGTCCTCAGAAGTTTCCAAGGAAACTCTGCTAAAACTCCCAGGGTTAACTACTATTCACCCATTCCTATACATGCTTCAAACTTGAATACCGAAAAATAAGAAAAATTACAGAATTTAGCTGTATGTTGGAAAAGTTAAATCCTGTAGCAATGTGGAGAGAAATGAAAGGATTTATTAGAGAATCTACTTTTCATTCAAACCTACATGAGACATTGAAAAATTGATCATACTCCGGGTCATGGAAAACATCTAGATACTGAAAAGCAGAGTTTTTAAATGGAATTTTAATGGGCCATCACATAAGTATAACAATTATCAATATGGAAAATATGAACATAAGATGAAAGACTAAATGGAAACTGAGAGTGATTTAAAAATAATTGGTTACAAAGAGCTAAATCAATTGTACAAAAAGTCAAGCCATTCTCCAACTGATAAATGGGCATGGGACATGAATAGGCAGTTTTCAGATAAAGAAATCAAAACTATTAATAAGCACATGAAAAAGTGCTCTAAATATCTTATAATTAGAGAGATGAAAATCAAAACAACTCTGAGGTATCACCTCACACCTAGCAGATTGGCTAACATAACAGTTATGGAAAGTAATGAATGCTGGAGGGGATGCGGCAAAGTGGGGACATTAATGCATTGCTGGTGGAGTTGTGAATTGATCCAACCATTCTGGAGGGCAATTTGGAACTATGCCCAAAGGATGATAAAAGACTGTCTGCCCTTTGATCTAGCCATAGCATTGTTGAGTCTGTACCCCAAAGAGATAATAAGGAAAAAGACTTGTACAAGAATATTCATAGCTGCACTCTTTGTGCTGGCAAAAAATTGGAAAACGAGGGGATGCCCTTCAATTGGGGAATGGCTGAACAAATTGTGGTATATGTTGGTGATGGAATATTATTGTGCTAAAAGGAATAATAAAGTGGAGGAATTCCTTGGAGACTGGAACAACCTCCAGGAAGTGATGCAGAGTGAGAGGAGCAGCACCAGGAGAACATTGTACACAGAGACTAATATACTGTGGTATAATCGAGTGTAATGGACTTCTCCATTAGTAGTGGTGTAATGTCCCTGAACAATCTGCAGGGATCTAGGAGAAAAACACTATCCACAAGCAGAGGACAAACTGTGGGAGTAAAAACACCAAGGAAAAGCAACTGCTTGACTACAGGGTTTGAGGGGACATGTCTGAGGAGAGACTCTAAATGATCACTCTAATGCAAATACCAACAACATGGAAATGGGTTTGAATCAAGAACACATGTGATACCCAGTGGAATCATACACCGGCTATGGGAGAGGTGGGGGGAAGGGGGAGGAAAAGAAAATGATCTTTGTCTCTAATGAATAATGCATGGAAATGATCAAATAAAATGTTGTTTAAAAAAAAAGAATAATTGGGTCAGAGACCAAATTATTAGGAAAAAATAATGATTATATTAAAGATAAGAAATACACAAATAATACCCTTCCAAAATTATGGGATTTGCTATTAAATTATTAAAGGATATTACATACAATTATATACCAAAAAATTGAATATATAAAAAGGTTTAATATTTATATAAATGTAAATTACTCAAATTGACAAAGTAAAAGATAGTATAAATAAAAAAAATATAAGAAAAAGAAATGGAACAAATCATAGATAAATTGCTATACTAAAATATCAGAAACAAATATATTCACAAGTAGATTTTATGAGACTTTTAAAAAAATAAAACATCTCTCCAGTTCTTTTTATGAGATCAATGAGGTCCTTTATAAACTAGAGAAGAAAATGTCAAACAAAGGGAATAATGAATTAACATCATTAATGAGTATTAATTTCTAAACTAGATAAAATACTGGAAAAAACAAAGATATATACATATATATTTTAATTAGTTATCTCAAGAATTCATGGATGGTTCAAAATTTGAAAATGGATTGGGAAAATAAATTATATAAATAAATAATAATAATTAGAATGTCTTCATTGTGTTAATAGAAATTACTTAAGACTACAGGGGGGAAATTCATTTTCACAGAAGAGGTTAAAGTTATACTATGTATTATGATAAGGCAATTGAATCTGGGGAAAAGGCTTTTCATAGAATTATGCCATAAAAATATGAGAATAAAATTTCAAGACTATACAATTTTCTTCATATTAATGCATTAATACAGTTCTCAACCCCTGTATGTTACTATATGGTCAATGAGTTATTACAGTGACTGAAAAATTCTTCACTCTAGTGAAGTTGGTGAGAAATCTCCGACAGCAGACATATAGTCTAACACCAAGTTTATATTCAACAGAATTTGCACTGTATTGGCAAAACCTTAGAGGATCCAAAGTTAATGACATACCTTGAAGTGGCATCTGGCAAAAGGTTGGTTAAGGAGCACCAAGGAAGGCCTGAAGTTTAAGAGGTTACACTAACTTCCAAGAAGACAGAGCCTACTTAGAATTAGATAAGAATTAGATAAGAAAAATGAGAAAACAACTACAAAAAAGCACCTAACTCTAAAGAATTTTTATGTAGATAAAAAGGAGGTATGGACACAGAAGGGGAAAGTGAAAGCCAAGAAAATGCATGCAGAGTCCAAAAGAAAAATATGGATTGGACACAGATTCTGGAAGAGCCCAAAAAAGACTTCAAAAACCAATTAAGAGAGGCAGAGGGAAAATGGGAAAACAAAATGAAAGAGACGCAAGAAGAAATGGGCCAGTTGAAAAAGGAGAACCAAAAAATGGCAAAGTCAGTCTTTACAAATTTCAGAATTGACCTTTTAAAAAATAATGATTTCTTGAGAAATCAAGAAACAATAGAGCAGAATCAAAGGCATAAAAAAAAAAACAGAAGAAAACATGAAAAATCTTACTAAAAAAAAGCTGACCTAGAAAAATAGATCTAGGAGAGATAATGTGAAAGTTACTGGACTACCTGAAAGCTATGATCAAGAAAATACCTTCAATATCATATTACAAGAATTATCAAAGAAAACTGCCCAGAGATCCATGAACAAGAAAATAAAATTGAAATTAAAATAATTCACATATCGCATCCAGAAGAAACGCTCAAATGACAACTTCCAGGAATGTAATAGCTAAATTCAAGAGCCACCAAGTCAAGGAGAAAAGACTTCAAACAGTCAGAAAGAAACAATTCAAATAACATGGAGCTACAACCAGGATCACAAATACCTCACAGCTTCTGCAGTAAAGATCAAAAGGCAAAGAATATGATATTCAGGAAGCCAAAAGATTTAGGTTTACAACCCAGAGTCACCTATACAGCAAAATTGAGTATATTATTTCTGGGGGGTAAATGAACATTCAATAAGATAGAAGATTTCCAAACATTCCTGAGGAATAAGCCAGACCTAAACAAATAATTTAAAGTCCAAATGTGAGACACAAGAGAAGCCTAAAAGATAAATAAGAAAAACAAAATTTAAGGGACTCATTAAGGTCAAAATGTTAATATGTCTACATAGAAAGAAAATTTCTTTAATTCTCAAAAATTACTCTTAGTATTAGAGAAGATAAAAGGAATTTACTCAGAAAGAGGGTGGAGAACTAAGCTGATAATGCTATGATTTTATGATGATATGATGTGTATGTAAATGTGATGATATGGAATGATATGTATGTATGATATGATAGGTAAGCATATGAATGATATGTTTTAAAAATCAAGGAGTGAAAGAGCAGATTGCACTGAGAGAAAAGGGAAGGAAGAGATAGAATGGGATAAATTATATGTCATAAAGAGGTGTGAAAAATCATTATAGAAAGGGGAAGATAAGGGTGGTAAAGGGCAATGCTCAAACTTCACTCTCATTATAACTGGCTCAGAGAGGGTTTGACAAGTATACTTGGTGGGGTATAGAATTCTTTCTTACCCTACAGAGAAGTAGAAGTGGAATAAGACAAGAGAAGAGGGAGGTAATTGGAGGGAGGGAGAAGTGGGGAGGGGGTGATAAAAAACAAAATGCTGATGAGGAAGAACAAAGTGAAAGAGAATAGAGCGGGATAAAAAGGGGATAATATGATGGAGGACAATACACAGTTAGTAATCATAACACTGAATGTGCCTGGGATGAACTCATCCATAAAACAGAAGCAGATAGCAGAGTGGATTAAAAACAAGTTTCCTGCTATATGTTGTTTAACAGAACCACATTTGAGGCAGGATGACAAACATAGATTGAAGGTAAAAGGCTGAAGCAGAATTTATTATGCATCATCTAAATAAAAAAAGTATAAGGATCAATCGTGATACCAGACAAAGCTGAAGTAGAAATTGATCAGATGAAAAGAGATAAGGAAGGAAATTGCATTTTGCTAAAAGATAATATGAACAATGAAGTAATATCATTACTAAATATTTATGTACCAAATGGTATAGGATCTAGATATCTAAGGGAGAAATTAAAGGAGCCTAAGAATGAAATAGACAGTAAAACCATACTAGTGGGGGACCTCAATCTTCCCTTTCAGAACTAGATAAATCAAACTAAAAAATAAATAAGAAAGAAGTAAAGGAAGTGAAGGAAATGTTAGAAAAGTTAGAATTAATAGACATTTGGAGAAAATTGAACGGGGATAAAAAGGAATATACCATCTTCTCAGCAGTACATGGTACATATACAAAGAATGACTATGTACTAGGGTATAGAAACATTGCAAACAAATGCAGAAAAGCAGAAATAATAATGCAATTTTTCAGATCATAATGTGATAAAAATTATAATTAATAAGGGTTCATGGAAAGGCAAATTTAAAATTAATTGGAAACTAAATAATCTAATCCTTCAAAACTGGTGGGTCAAAAAACTAATCATAGAAACAATTATGGACTTCATTAAATAGAACAACAATGAGGAGACAACATATTGATATCTATGGGATATAGCCAAAGCCATACTTAGGGGAAAATTTATATCTTTGAGTGCCTACAACAACAAATCAGAGAGGGAAGAGGCCAATGAACCTAGCTTGCAACTTAAAAAATTAGAAAAAGAACTAATTAAAAATACTCAGATAAAAACTAAACTGGAAATCCTAAAAATTAAAGGAGAAATTAATAAAATTAAAGATAAAAGAGCTATTGATCTAATAAATAAGACCAGCAGCTCATCCTTTGAAAAAAATAAATAAAATAAATAAAGTACTGGTCAATCTAAAAAAAAAGAAAGAAAGAAGAGAAGCAAATTAATAGTATCAAAAATGAAAAGGGCAATCTCACCTCTAATGAAAGAGGAAATGAAGACAATTATTAAGAGCTACTATGTTAAATAATGTGGCAATAAACATGATAATCTAGGTGAAATGGATAAATATTTACAAAAAATATAAAATGCCTAGATTAACAAAAGAAGAAATATAATACTTAAATAATCCTATCTCAGAAAAAGAAATTGAACAAGCCATCAAGGAACTCCCCACACAAAAAATCTTCAGGCCCAGATGGATTCACAAGTGAATTCTATCAAACATTTAAAGAACAACTAATCCCATTACCACACAAATTATATGATAAAATAAGCAAATAAGAAGTCTTAACAAATTAATTTTATGACATAAATATAGTGCTGATTTCCAAACCAAGAAGAACAAAAACAGAGAAAGAAAACTATACGCCAATCTCCTTAATGAACACAGATACAAAAATATTAAATAAAATACAAGCAAAGAGATTACCGCAAGTCATCACAAGTATTATCCACTATGCCCAGGTGGGGTTTATACCAAGAATGTAAGGCTGATTTACCATTAGGAAAACCATCGATATAATTGATCATATGAAAAACAAAGTAACAGAAATCATATAATTATCTCAATATATGGAAAAAAGCCTTTGACGAAATACAACATCCATTCCTTTTAAAAACACTAGAAAATATAGGAATAGAAGGGCCTTTCCTCAAAATAATAAACAATATTTATTTTAAAACATCAGCAACTATCATTTACAATGGGGATAAGTTAATAACCTTCCAAATAAGATGAAGAGTGAAGCAAGGATGGCCTTGTCATCATTATTTAATATTGCACTAAAAATGCTAGCTGTAGCAATTAGAGAAGAAAATGAAATTGAAGGGATTAAAGTAGCCAGTAAGGAAACGAAACTATCACTCTGCAGATGATTTGATGGTATACTTAGAGAACCCAAGAAAATAAACTAAAAAGCTAGTGGAAATAATTAATAATTTTAGTAAAGTTGAAGGATACAAAATAAATCCACATAAATCATCAGCATTTCTATTAATTTCCAATAAAAATCACCAGCAAAAGTTAGAAAGAGAAACTCCATTTTAAAGTCATTCTAGGTACTATAAAATATTTGGGAATCTATCTGCCAAGACAAATACAGGAATTATATGAACACAATTATAAAACACTTTCCACACAAATAAAACTAGATCTAAACAACCAGAAAAACATTAATTGTCCATGGGTAAGATGAGCTAATATAATAAAAATTACAATTCTACCTAAACTAATTTAATTATTCAGTGCCACACCTATCAAACTACCAAAAAACTTTTATATAAAATTGGAAAAAAATTATTAAAAAGTTCATTTGGAAAAAACAAAGATCAAGAATATCATGGGAACTAATGAAATAAAATGTGAAAGATGGAGACCTAGCAGTGCCAGATCTTAAACTAGTACTGTTTAAAGCAATGATCATCAAAACAATATGTTACTAAGAGATATAAGGGTGGATCAATGGAATAGAATTGGGGCAAATGACCTCAGCAAGATAGTATTCAATAAACCTAAAGATTCCAACTTTTGGGACAAGAACCCACTATTTGACAAAAACTGCTGGGAAGATTGGAAGAATATGAGAGAGAATAGGTTTAGGTCAGCAACTCACACCCTATACCAAGATAAATTCAAAATGGATAAATGACTTAAATATAAAGAAGGAAATTACTAGTAAATTAGGTGAACATAGAATAATATACCTGTCAGATCTATGTAAAATAAAAGAATTTAAGATCAAGCAAGAAATAGAGAACATTAGAAATTACAAAATGAATAATTTTTATTATATTAAAAATGTTTTGCACAAACAAAAACAATGCAACCAAAATTAGAAAGGAAGCAACAAATTGGGGAAAGAAATTTTTTATATTCAAAACCTCTGACAAAGGTCTAATTTCTCAAATTCATAAGGAGCTAATCAATTATGAAAAAAAAAAAGACCCAAGCCATTCCACAATTAACAAATGGTCAAGGGACATGAATAGGCAGTTTTCAGATAAAGAAATCAAAACAATATTACAATAAGCACATGAAAAAGTGTTCTAAATCTTTCATAATTAGAGAAATGCAAATAAAAACAACACTGAGGTACCACCTCTATTAGATTTAAAATAGTCTTGAGTGTTAAATAGTTGTAGATGAGAGAGTGGGAGCCATAAAATGTGATAATTAAAATGTTTGGGAGCAAAGGAAATATATAACAATTATGACCGCTGAAATATGTTTTCTACTGTGTCTTGGTTTTATATAAATATAAGATGGTCGCCAGGGAATATATTCCCAATTTATGAATATGCCCAAGCCAACTGGGTTTTATAGAGAAATTTAATTTATAATACACTGATTAATCAATAGAAAAAGAGAGAAAGGAAGAAAGGAATAAGAATGAAGGGCCTCAAGCCAATAAGGCCTAGATCTCAGTCCTAAGAGATAAATCAGTCAGTTGGTTTTATCACTCACCCAAGATCTCTCTAGGTAAGGTTTCTCATGCCAACCTCAGGCTCCACCTTCAAGAGAGCCTCCTTTCAAGAAATGTTTCCAGAGAATTCTCCTCCTGACTCCTCCTGAGTTCTCCTTCCACAGCCTCCTTCAAGACCTCTCCAGGAGCTCTCCCTCCAGGACCTCTCTCCTCTCAGACCTCCTTCAGAGCATCCACCTCTCTCAGTCCTCAGACCCCACTATCTTTAAGCCAAAAATCTAAGTTCCCTCCCCTCAGTTCTCCCATCTACCAATCACTGTCGATGTCTCCCCTCTGCCAATGGTGGCTCTAGCTTAACCCAGGACTGCCCAGAGGTCTGCCCCCTTTGCACATGTCTGTTGAAGGTCATATTCTCAAATAATTAAATCTTGATCTTTTCTGCAGCCCTTCCTAAATCCTGTTACTCTGAGTAGGGTGGAGATTGTAGTTTCCAAGACCTGGTTCTGTCATTCCAAGTATCTCTATTGTATCAATTCTAAAATCAATCATGACTCAAAGAACTTCCTGTTCTATGCTTAAGCATAGGTCAAAGCCCTTTCCATTGTTTAGCAAAAGGTTTCTGTCCTAAAGTAGTCTTAAGTAGGGAGGAGAAGGATCCTCCCATGCCAAGGAGTTTCATATTCCAATAGAGTTCTTACTATCAGTAGGAGATTTTTTTAAGTATGAAATTTCCCAATGGGGAAATTTCCAACATTCATAAGTCTAAGAAATTTTAAGGTTTACACCTCACACCTAGTAGATCAGTCAATATGAAAGTAAAGGGAAATAATAAATGTTGAAGGTAAAATTGAGACACTAATTCATTGCTGGTGGGATTGTGAATTGATCCAACCCTACTGGAAGACTTTAAAAGAATGCATTTCCTTTGATCCAGAAATACCACTACTAGGTTTGTACTCTAAAGAGATGATAGTGAAAAGTGTTTGTACAAAAATATTTATAGCTGCCCTCTTTGTGGTGGCAAAAAATGGAAAATGAGTGGATATCCCTTAATTTGAGAATGGCTAAACAAATTGTGGTATATGATGGTGATATGTATAAATGGATATTTTGAACCTTTGATTTCATTCCCCAGAAGTCTTTAATATTACCCAAATTTCCCTATAATCTCTCCTGAGCCCTGAGAACAAACAACCCAATTAGCTGACCATAATTGACAATAGTAGGTGGCTGGATTGCTCTTAACTAGCTGTAAGGAAAACCTGGAGAAAGGAGTCCTTCTTTGATCTCTCACAACAACAACAACAACAACAACAACAACAACAACAACAACAACAACAACAACAACAACAACAACAACAGAGTAAAGCTATTGAGTTGTGTTTTTTTTTTTTTTTTAAGTAGGCTTTGCTCAAAGAGGGAACCATGGTTCTGGCAGTTTTAGCCTGAAGGGGAAGGAGAGACTGGCTTCTAGCCTCAAAAAAAAAAAAAAACCACACACACACTCACAAAAACTCAGCCTCAGCCTCAGGCAAAAGGCTTTGTTTTCTATCTGCCCTTTCACCTAGAAGAGTTAGTTAGATTAAAAGGTTACATAAAATTAGATTAAAAGATTAATAAAAAATTAAAAAGATTAAAAGGGACTATACCCTTACCTTTTGTTTTTACACCCTGACTTTAACCCCTACCCAGTAGCACCATCTACTGACTAAAACTAGAGATATAAATAATTTTAAAAATATAAAAATGAATACTACATTATATGAAAATTTTCTGGCTTTTGAACAATTAGGAAACTTAAAGATTTCAAAATTCCTCCCAATCCTTTTGTACTTGGGTAATTTTATTTTTCTATTCCTAAATATTGTGACAAGAAATGCTACCATGTGAAACTTTAAAGCTGAAATGCAGTCAGACATGCAAAATCAATTGGATAATTTTAAATACTTCTTACATGGTCAAATGGCAAATACTGACCTCATCCAAAACATATCTGACTTTTACAAGTCTGTTCCTGACCCTCTAAATGAGGAAAATCCTCCCCCTGAAATAGATATGGAAGACTCCTCTCCTATAGCTCAGCTGCAGAAATGCTTCTATCATGGTCTTCAAATTTTGGCTGACCTTACTTCCCAAAATCCTTCTCTTGTTCCTTCTCCCACCCCCAAACCAGTCCCAAGAAAATCTCATCCTTCTAACAAAACTGTTTCTAACCAAACTGACTAACACTTACCCAATTCAACTAGAGGCCTTTTTCCCCTAAGAGAAGTACCTGAAATAGGACACAATGGGAATGTGGTGACTCTAAGGCACCATATACTGTTTACTCCCCAAGACATAAATAAATTCACACAAAATGTTCCCACATATGAACAAGATCCCTTTATGGTAATCAAAAAGATGGCAGACATGTTTTTTTCAGTATAATCCATCTTACAAAGACATTAAAAATTTACTCCAGGCTTTCTTAATGGAACATGAGAAAAATAAAATAATTTCTCATGTCAATAAAGTCCAGGGGTGCAATGCAGCACACTGGCTATCTCAAGACCCCGAATGGGACTGTAACAACTCTGAAGATTATTTACAACTATATTATTGTATGGAGGCCATTCTAACTGCAATGAGAGAGTGCTCTGAAAGCACAGATAAATGGACAGAATTTTAAAAACTTAAGCAAAATATGACAAGACACCCTACAGATTCATGGATAGACTAATTGAGTTTGGGGGTCCATACCTAGATTTTTACCTTTCTAAAGAAAATTACATGAGACAAATTAGATGACACTTTGTCAATAACCCTTGAAAGGTGATCAGGGATTATTTTAGAACTCATTGCCCAATGTGGCTTGAAATGGATCTTGATGATTTGAGAAAAATTGCTGTATATGTTTCAAAAGGAAACAAAGAAAAAGAGGCATATCTTTGCTTTCACCTGGAAGGGCTCTCATTAACATGGATTAGTTTGCCCCAGGGGTTCATGGAAAGCCTGAGTTGATTTACACAGATTCTGAGCCAAGACACAGATAAAATTTGAAAACAGTAAATTAATCAAATATGTAGTTGATCTATTCTTGGCTTCAACAGATGCAGAAGCATGTCAGGAAGATAGTAAATATCTTCTTTTGGAACTGCACAAAAGAGGACATAAGATCTTGAAGGATAAGGTTCAATGGTGTTTCCCTAAATTAGAATATTTGGGGTTCATTCTGACTGTGGGTGCCCATTCTATTACCCCCAAGCAAATTGAAAATATTCAGAAATTGAGAATTCCTACCATTAATAAACAGTTAAGGGCAATTTTAGGAACAACAGGGTTTTATAGAGAATGGACCCCTTGCTATGGGGAAATTACTAAGCCCCTTTTAGCACTAATAAGGGATTCAGATCCTGAACCACTTAAATTGGAGCCAGAACTCCTTTCAGCTCTGTCAAATCTAAAGCAGGCTATCCTGTCTGCCCCTGCTCTAGGCATCCCAGATTACAACAAGCTATTTACTTTGTATGTACATGAACAGAGAGGGGTGGCTTCAGGTGTTTTAACTCAAACTTTGGGACCTTTCAGCACCCAATTGCTTATTATTCAGCCCAACTGGACCCAGTAGCTTCAAGAGCACCACCATGTCTTAGAGGAGTAGATGCTACAGCTTTACTAGAGACGAAAACTGTTGATCTAGTATTGGGATTAACAATTATGTTCCCACATGAGGTAGAAGCATTGTTGCTAAGGCATAGAACACAGTGATTTTCTAAACAGCAAATTACAAGGTATGAAATAACCTTGTTAAACAATGAAAATATTACTTTAAAACACTGTACAACTCTTAACCCTACCACCTTGCTTCCAGATTTATCAACTTCAGGAGAACCATTACACAGTTGTGAAACACTACTGTCCATGGCAGAAAAGCCTCAAAATGATCTCTTGGACACTCCCTTAGACAACCCAGATCTGGTCTTATTTACTGATGGTTCTTCTTTTATGAGGGGTGGCATATGCTACACTAGAGCTGCTGTAGTCACAAAATTTGCCACTGAGTGGTCAGTTTCCCTGCCCTCAAATAGTAGTGCTCAAGGTGCAGAACTCATAGCCCTAAAACATGCCTGTATAATTGTCAAAGATAAAAAGGCAACAATTTATACAAATTCTAGATATGCTTTTGGCATTTGTCATTTAGTTGGTATGCTATGGCTCCCGAGAAGATTCTTAACCTCAGCTGGAAAATCTATAGCTAATTATTTTATATATATATATATATAAATTATTAATGAAGTTCTTTCTTCTCTCCAGCTGCCAGAAGCTATAGCTGTGGTTCATTTCTCTGCCCATACAGGTGGCACTGACCCTGTCCCTAGGGGAAATGACCAGGCTGCAAAGCTAGCAGCCATAGAAGGGCCTGAATTAATTTTAACATTAATAACCACTGATGATTTAAATTTATTACTTTCCTATAATGAAAAGGAAGTGGAAAAATTCAAAGAAAAATAGTTTAATGGCATATGGGCATCATCTAAAGGAGAACCCCTGCTCCCTAGAAGTTTCTATCACCAAATTTGCCAGTCTTTTCATAAAAATGGTCACTTTGGTACCCAGGGCTTTGTGAACTCTGTTAAAAGAGTATGGATAGCCCCTGGTATAACTACTATAGTCTCTAGAATGTGTACAGCCTGCTCTACCTGACAAACATATAACCAACATGGCTTTGGTGGCAAAGTTTTGGTGGGTGTCCTCTGGCTTACATATCTTTTGAATACCTACAGATAGATTTCATAATGATGCCAAAGACTGGACAGTATAAATTTTGTCTAATCATAGTAGATCAATTGACCAGATGGCGAGAAGCATTTCCAACTGCCCAAGCCACAACGGGTTTTGTTGCTAAGGTGCTTTTAAAAGAGATTATTCCTAGCTTTGGCCTGCCAGCACATATTGATTCAGACAGGTGAAGTCATTTTACTGATTCTGTTCTAAATCAGATCTATTCTTGTTTGGGGATAACCCCCAAATTTCATGTATCATATCATCCCCAGAGCTCAGGCCAAGTTGAAAGAATGAACAGGGAACTTAAAACTATGATTGGAAAATTATGCACTGAGACACGTTTAAAATGGTCTGAAATTCTCCTTCTGGCCTTATTTTGTCTTAGAAGCAGGCCCAGGGGAGACTTATATATCTCACCATTTGAGATGCTTTTTGGACATCCACCTATACAGGCCAAGCCTTTCTCCCCTGCATATACATCACTATTAGGGGGAGATACTTCTATTGCTTCCTATATACAGGAATTACAGCACAAACTGCATGAACTCCATTAATCCAGAGCTGCAGCAGTACAAGCAAAACCACTAGACTTTTCACTTCATGACCAGGAGACAAGGTGTATATAAAAAACTTCCAGCACACTGGAGCAACTCAGCCTTCCTAGGAAGGACCATTCCAAATATTGCTAATCACTCCAACACCTATAAAAATTGGAGAGAAATACTCTTGGATTCATTGCTCACATGTAAAGAGAGCATCTTCTATTGAAACTGATTAACTGTATCCTATCACATGTATTGGAGATAATAACCCATAGACAAGTGGATACTGTTTCTGGGAACACATTGAATTCTTGAATTTTATTTTATTATTGCTTTTCTTTCATTTTGATTAGAATATTTGATTTTTTCCCCTTTTCTCATTTCTTGTACTTAAGGTACATATAATCAATATTAATTTTTTATTCTGCAGTAATATAAGTTTAAAATTTATCCTTGCTATAATATTAATGCATACCCAAAAGGCTTTAGACTATGGAAACCTGCCATTTAATGTTATGGGACTGTGATTTATATTTGTGTCTGATTCTAGGAAATGGGATCAAAAAAAGGAGCTTAGACTTCATCTATACAGTGCCATATAAGCACACAATTAACCTGAATAGTGCCAAAAAGAGCACACAGGTCAAAAGAAAGAAACCGATCCAGGTGGGATTGATGAAATTCTAAACTAATACAAAAGGACTTGAACCTAGTGTGAGACTCAAGGTTGCAATGCTTGACATATGTTAATTGCAGGACTTCATTGTAACACACATTCTATATCACATGCAAATACATCAATTGTTATGGCTCCAGTATCCCTGAGAAGAATATGTAAAAATCAGACCAGGGAATGACATTTCCCTATCAGTCCTTTTTACTCTCTTATAGTACAGCAACTTCTTGTAGTCTTGGCTGCAAATGGGTAAGTGAAATATTACTACATTTTGTCCTACAGACTTGTGGGTTAGACATTACTTTAATTGGGCCCTGATTCAAGGACCTGTTATAAATTTATTTTTCCTTTACTTAGAATTTTTACACATAAAACTTTGATAGTCTATATTTCATCCAGAAATTATTTTTTTATTTTTTTATATTTTTTATTTCTCTTGCCAATTGATTCATATACCTCATAACTCAGCCATGCATCCCTAAGTGATCCCTGTGTTTTTCAATCACTCTTTGGGGGGGGAGATATGTATAAATACTATTATTCTAAGTTGCAAAGTTTAAATTCTTTTTGAGAGTAATCTTAGGATAAGAAACATGCTACCTCTCCAAATCCAGAAAATGAACTGTTTGGAGAAGGCACCATGAAGATGCTTGCACAGACAACACCCTGCACCAGGAGATCCAGAGTGAACTTTGGGATATGGTGATCTGAACTGTGTAGGGTTGAATGCATTTGTTTTGTATGTATACTCTTATGCTGAAGGGGACTGCCCCCTAACTGGCTTTTTGTCAATGCACCTAGAAATTATTGGTTTTGTTCTCTTTTCCTCTTATCCTCAAATTATTACAATTTGAAAGTTGGTATGTTTACTAGACCAACTGGAGAGAAATAGCCTTCCGCAAGTCTCAGGGGGGAATGTATAAATGGAGATCTTGAACCTTTAACTTCATTCTCCAGAAGTCCTTAGTATTTCCCCAAATTCCCTATAATCTCTCCTGCATCTCCAGGTTGGTGAGATTGTGTTATTGGCATTTAACTGGTGGTAACACCTCCCAGACTCCCTCTTTTTTGCATGATGTAGCATCAGTAGTGATGGTGGGAAGGTGGGGAAAATTTGAAAATGACTAACCAGTCATGGGCATGTGGATTTTATTTTGTATCCTTTTTTATTCCTTGATTTCTAATGATCTTTAATAAACCTCATAAAATATAATATTTTTATTATTAGAGATATAATTTTAGATTTTACAGATGGAATACTACTGTGCTGTAAGCAATGATGAACTAGAGGATTTCTATATGAACTCAAAGAACCTTCAGGAACTGATGCAGAGTGAAATGAACATAACCAAGAGAGCATTATACACAGAAAGTGAAACATTGTGGAACGATACAATGTAATGGTCTTTGCTACTACAAGACAATACTAAGGGACATATGAGAAAGAATGCTATCCACATTGAGAGAAAGAACTGTGGGAATAGAAACACAGACGAAAAACAAATGACTGATCATTTGTTTATATGGATATATGATTTGGGGTTTTGGTTTTAAAAGATTGCTTTATTACAAAAATGAATGATATGGAAATATGTACAAATGATAATATTTGTATAAGCCAGTGGAAATGCTTATTGAATCTGGGAGGTGGGGGGGGGGGAAGAAAACAAAATACATAATCATAGAAAAATATTTTTAAAATTAAAAAAATAAAATAATCTTATTAAAAAATGGTTGGTTAAGAAGCAATTATGAGTTTCCTTACATGTTAATTCAGATAAAGACAATACTAGAATGGTATTCATCAAAAGAATATGGTAGTGACTAAGAAATAGAAGGGTTAATCAATGGTCTAAATTAGGTACATAATAAATACAGTAATAAATGACCATAGTAATCTAGTGTTTGATAAAACCAAAGTCTATGCTTTTGGATCAAGAACTCTATTTGACAAAAATTCCTGGAAAAATTGGTAAGTAGTCTGGCTGAAGCCTGGCAGACACAAACTTCTCTTGCTGTTTACAAAGATGGATTAAAAATGGGTGGATGATTTGGACATAAAGAATGATATAAGTAAATTAGGGAAGCATGAGAAATTTTACTTTTTCAGATCTGTGGTTAAGGGACTAGTCATTTGTTTATGGGAATCATGGGATGTAAAATGGATAATTTTGATTATATGAAATTTAAAAGGTTTTCTACAAACAAAACCAATGCAGCCAAGATGAGAAGGAAAGCAGAAAACTGGTAAAAAAAAATTATGGCAAGTTTCTTTAATAAAGATTCGATTTCTTAAATATCTAAGAAATTAAGCCAAATTTACAAAAATTATAGTCATGCTTATATGTACAAAACATAGTAGTTCTTTTTGTGGTGGCAAATAATTGGAAATTGAGGGGATACTCATGAAAAAAAGAATGGCTGAACAAGTTACGCTATACAATTGTGATGGTATACTATTGTCCAAGAAATGATAAGCAGCAGTTTCTGTACAACCTGGGAAGATTTTTATCAACTGATTTAAAGCTAAGTGAACAGAAACAGGAGTACATTGTACACAGTAACAATATTGTAATGATGATCCATCATGAAAAACTTAAAGACTCTGATTAATACAATGTTCCAAGACAATCCCAAAGGACTCCAGATGAAAAGGAGAGAGAACTGATGAATTCTGATTGCAGATTGAAATATGTCTTTTTTTTTCAGTTTCTTTATTCCTCTCTCTAGCCCTTCCCCACATTGAGATGGCAAGCAGTATGATAATCATTATATATGTGAATTCTTGCATAATCTATACTGGCTAGCCATCTTGCAAAAAAGAAGCAAGAAAAATTAAAAATTGGATGTTATATTCCTAGTTTATTAGATTACAGATTGTTGATCTGGGTAGTGCTAGTGAGAATGAGATAGATCATAGTGTTAAAAATATCTTGTACTGTTTTTCTTTTTTTTCCTTATCTTCTTCATTTATTATTATTATTATTTAGTTTTCAAAACATTATTTTATTTGGTCATTTTCATACATTATTCATTGGAAACAGATCATTTTCTTTTCCTCCTTCCCCCTCCCCCCCCCACACGCCACCCCTTCCCTAGCCAACCCTCGATTTGTCTGGGTATCACATGTGTCCTTGCTCTGAACCCATTTCCTTGTTGTTGGTATTTGCATTAGGGTGCTCATTTAGTGTCTCTCCTCGATCATGTCCCCTCAACCTCTGTAGTCAAGCAGTTGCTTTTCCTCGGTGTTTTTACTCCCTCAGTTTGTCCTCTGCTTGAGGATAGTTGTTTTTTGTTTTTTTTTTCTCGTAGATCGCTGCAGATTGTTCAGGGACATAGTAAGGCCATTACTGGAGAAGTCCATTATGTTCTCTTGTTGTACTGTTTTTCTAACAGTCAGTTTTGCTATTAATTTGAAGGCAGGGATGTGCTGGAACCAGTTTATTTGTTCACCTGATTGTTAAATTTTCAATGTGAATATTTTCACATCAGAAAATGGCAGACTCTACAAATCAAGGCATCCCAGTATTGGATTTACTTTGCTTAATTATACTTATCTTTTACAATTCTCTGCCCCAATGTATTTGCTTGTTCTTCCCTCTTTGAGTCAATTTCAATGCACATAAGAGTTGAGTATTTCCCATCTCCAACCTCTTTACCCTTCCGGTGTATTGATGTTCTTCCCCCTCCCTCCATAAGCTTCTTTGTGACATATAAATTTACCCTCTTTTGTTTCTTTTCAAATTTCTTTTAGTATTAACCTCTTTTTTTCAGCTCTAGTTGTATACACACACACACATATGTATTTATGTATACATATATCTGTATACATATTTATGTCTTGGCATTTCATCCTATATAGTTTGTCACTGTTCCCTCTAAGAATAATTCTTCTAGCTGCCCAGGTGATAATAACAATTTTTTAAGTTAACAATGATCTCTTTTCTTATAGGAATACATATTTTAACTTATTGAGGCTCTTAAAAAAAGTTTTTTGTTTTTGTTTTTGTTTTATTTTTCTTTTTTCTCTCTTTTAAATTACCTTTTGATGATTCTCTTGAGCTCTGTGCTTGGGCATCGAATTTTCTGTTCATGTCTGGTCTTTTCTTTACAAATGCTTGGAATTCTTCTATTCTGTTAAATGACCATACTTTCCCCTGAAAGAATATAGTCAGTTTTGCTGGGTAGTTGATTCTTGGTTGTAGACCTAGTTTCCTTACTTTCTGGAACATCATATTCCATGCCTTTCAGTCCTTTGGTGTAGATGCAGCCAGATCCTGTGTTATCCTCACTGTGGTTCCATGGTATCTGAATGACTTCTTTGTAGCAGCTTATAATATTTTTTCTTGGTATGATAGTTCTTGAGTTTGGCTATGACATTCCTGGGTGTTGTGAGTTGGGGATTAAGTACAGGAGGTGATCTGTGCATTCTTTCAATCTCCACTTTTCCCTCTTGTTCTAGAATATTGGGCAAGTTTTCTTGGATAATTTCCTGTAATATGATGTCCAGGATTTTTCTTTTGTCATGGTCTTCTGGTAGGCCAATGATTCTTAAGTTGTCTCCCCTAGAACAATTTTCTAAATCTTCTGTTTTGTGAATGAGATGCTTCATATTTTCCTCAATTTTTTTCATTCATTCATTCATAGTTTCCTGCTGCCTTGTGAAGTCAATTGCTTCTAGTTGTATTTTGGTTCTTAAAGATTGGATTTCATCCCTGGCTTTTTGGTCATTCTTCTCCTTCTGATCTTTCATCTCCTTTACCTCATTTTCAAGCTGATTGATTTTGGCTTTCAAGACACTGTTTTCTGTTTCCAGATGACTTGTCTTATTTTTTAAGTTCTTTTCTCAGTTGTCTTCAGCCTCTCTTAATTGTGTTTTGAATTGTATTTTGAATTCCTCCAAAGCCTGTATCCAATTCGCTGAGTTTGCTGTTTTATTACTTGCTTTTCCCTCCTCTTTCTCTGTTCCATTTGCTCTTTGTTCATTGCCTGTATAGAAGCTGTTGATCGTAATTTCTTTGCTCATATTTACCCCTTCTTTACTCCCTGCAGTTGTCTGCACTCTTGCTCCTCTCATTTTTTTTTTGGTTTTGGATTTTTCTGTCAGTCTTCCCTCTTAGAGCTTTGTCAGCAAATCTCTCAATTTAGTCTGTGGGGAGGGGTGTTGGAGTTTGAGGTTCCCTGCCCTCTGAAGATTTTGATGGGATTAAGTCCAGCTAGCTTGGTCTGGATGTGCCCTGAGGCCAAAACCTCCTGGAGGGAGGGGCAATATGGAGGGTTTCTACTGCTGCAATTAGGCTGCCCACTCTGAACTTACTTATCTGTTGCAAAGGACTTTATTAGGAGATGAGACTGGGGGAAAGGGTGAAGGTAGAGTTATAGTGATAATGATACTAGTCAATTGATATATCAATAAAAATTTATTGAGTGTTTACTATGTGCCAGGCATTGCATTCATTACTGGGGATATATAAGGAAGTAAAAGACAATTCCTGCCTTCAAGGAACTCACAATCTAATGGAGACCTAATCAAAGGAAAGAATTATCAATTTAACATTTTCAAAAATACCCAGAAAAGAGTAGAAGGAAGTTCAGAAAAGGATACAGACAAGTGGGATAACATTGGAACTGCTGTGCTAAATTTAATATGTATTTTTAAAAGCTATAAATAATATAATTTGCAGTATTATTTATAATCTTTTTTAAAATGTTTGTATGAATTTAGTATGGGTGCTTGGCAACAATGCTATCATTGAATCTCAGAGTCTTAGGTGTTACTCTAGTGAAGAAATTATACTCTTACCTACTTACAAATTTAGTTTATGAGCCCCCACCAGTGTCTTCACATTTCACAAATCAGCCAATATGACACCATTAACCCTTAATCAAATAGTTTACTAAACAAAAGGCAAAGCAAGAACAACTAAAATATAATGTTCTACAAATTTTGGGATACATTTTCTTACCAATGCATATGCTAATAGTTTCATCATGAAAAATAGGCACATAATTAAAGAAACTTAGTAAGAAGGTACAAGAATAGAGTACACATGTACTCACAGTAAATCACAACTCTGCATTCTGATTTTTGCTGTTCTTTGTCTCCTCCATGACAATCTTCACAACAATTTACTAGAGAGTGAGGGAGTTCCTCTTTTTGGCTTGACAACCTCTTGTTAAGCTCTTTCAGCAAAATAGAAAATTTAAATCTTGGTACCTATAGAGCTTTTCCCAGTCTGCTTCTCTAGCTGGGTTCTTAGGAAATGTTATGCTGTTGTAGCAGAAATACATCAGATTGTCAAAGGTGTTTAATATAAAACTGAGGAATATGGACTTTGTTAAGCAGTTAACTGGGTATCATTGAAAGCATTATTACTATTAGATCAGTGATAGCATTAAACCTGTCTATCAGGAAAATTAACCTAGGAGAAGTACATGGAAATAATGAGAAGGAATAGAGACAGAAAGCAGAGAAACTAAGAATATTTATATTTCCATACTCAATATTTCCATCTTAATTATCTTTTTAATATACACAGTGCACTGTAGCACATACCCCTTCTTCCTCATGTGATTCACAGATCCATCCAACTTCATCTCTGGGTCTAGGAAGAGCAATTCAAGTAATATTTTTACTAATGCTTCTAGAAAAGACTTCTCACTTGACTCCTCTATGACTATTCTCAATATCCAAGTGACTTTCCCAAATCAAAATACTCTTTTATGGCCACCATTCTTTCATATATTTTGCCTTTCCCAGCCAGAACATAAGTTCCTTAAAGGTAAAGGCTGCTTTGTTCTTATATTTGTATCCTTAGTACATAGTATGATGTTTGATGCTTTTCACTTATCCACTTATTCATTTTAGGCGATGGATGATGAAGGATTGAACTAGGGTAGTTGAAGTGAAGAAATGAGAGAGATTGTGGAGGTAGCATTGGTAGGACTTGGAGATTGCTTATATGTATGAAGTAAGAAAGAAAGAACAGTCAAAAATGATTTTGAAGTTTTTAGTCTGTGTAAGGGGAGGGAACAGTGATGACATTAACAGCAAAAAAAAGGAAGCTAGGAAAAAGAACAAGCTTTTGAGGAAAGTTACTGACAATTTAAGAAGTGTTGAATATAAAGTGAGAGTGGGAAATCTAAATAGGGGTGTGTACTATAGGGGGCAGCTGGAAATGTAGGTCTGAAGCCCAAGAGTGAGGATAGAACTGTAAATATTAATTTGGGAGTCATTTGCCTAGAAATCATAATTGAAATCATCAAATGAGTAGATGAATTGTTGGTAAGAAAACATGTAGAGAGCAGAGAGAAGAGGTTTGAGGTCAGAGAACATCAACTCTCAGGGGTAGGAGAACTGTGGGTGTTTCCCATGGTTCTCTCCCAGGTCCTCTTCTCTTCTCTTCTCTTCTCTTCTCTTCTCTTCTCTTCTCTTCTCTTCTCTTCTCTTCTCTTCTCTTCTCTTCTCTTCTCTTCTCTTCTCTTCTCTTCTCTTCTCTTCTCTTCTCTTCTCTTCTCTTCTCTTCTCTTCTCTTCTCTTCTCTTCTCTTCTCTTCTCTTCTCTATGTTTCCTCTTGTCAACCTCATCAGCTCCCCTGGCTTGAATCCTTGAATCTCTATGCATATGACTCACAGATCCATCCATCCATCCATCCATCCATCCATCCATCCATCCATCCATCCATCCATCCATCCATCCATCCATCCATCCATTCATCCTTCCATCTATCCATCCATCCATCCATCCATCTATCTATCTATCTATCTATCTATCTATCTATCTATCTATCTATTTATCTATTTTTCTATCCAGCTCCAGTTTCTTCTCTGTATATATTCAGCTCTATATAGTATGTACATATATATAATATAGCTATGTATATGTGTGGTTGCTTAAAGGTATATTAAAATGCATACATATATGGGTTTATGCAATATATGTACATGTATGTGATATAGCTCTAGTCTTTTCCTGGAGCTTCAATCCCACATCACCGACTGCCTACATTTCAAACCGAACATTACCTAATGGACATATCTAAAAGTCGTCTCAAGTTGAATATGTCCAAAATTGAACTTATTGCCTTTATCCCTGAATTTCCTACAGGATTCCTTCTATGCCTTCACTCTCAAGCTGTCTCCACTCTGTTGTACACTAGGATTCCACTCCTGACCTTGCCCCCATCTTGGATCTAATAGATGAGCTTTTTGCCTTATCTGACTGGGTACCAAGCTACCATATGGCTTCCTACAGTCTCTTGCCATGTCACTATAGGGTCACCCTTTCTCTCTCTTTGCCCTTTCATTCTTCCTAGCAACTCCTTTATATGTTGTCTTCCTCCATTAGAATTTAAACTCATGGGGGCTGTTATGTTCTTATGTGTGTGTGTGTATATATATATATATATACATATATATATATGTACTTATGAACATATATACATATTAGGCGACTAGTTGGCATAATAGAGTGCTGGGCCTGTAGTTAGGAAGATTTATCTTCCTCAGTTCACATTTGTTCTCATATACCTAAGAGATGTGTGACCCTGGACAAATCACTTCACCTTGTTTGCCTCAGTTTCCTCATCTGTAAAATGAGCTGGAGAAAGAAATGGCAAATGACTTTCTGCCTAGAAAACTCTAAATGGGGTCACAGAGTCAGATGTGACTGAAAAATAACTGCATGACAACATACACATATACACAAATATAGGTATATACACAAATATAACCTTTATGTACATGCACTACTGTGCATATGTATATACAAATATACCTATCTTCCCCTTTTAAACATCCATATTTTTGTGGTAGGCTAGTTTTCTCTATTTATAACTTTGATATTACCCTCAGCTTCTCCCTTTCCCTCACCACATATATCCAATCATTTGTCACTTCTTGCCAACTCTACTTCCCTAACAGCTCTTCATTTTATGCCTTTTCTCTATATATTCATATAGCCACCACTTTGAGTCAGGCCCTCCTCGCTTCTCACCTAGATTATTGAAATAGCTTCCCAATTGGTGTCCTTAATTCATGTCTCTCCCTAGTCCAGTCTATTCTCCATATCATTGCCAAACTCCTTAAATGTGGATTTGACCATATATAATTCCCCATGTCAGTCAACTCCAGTGGTTTCTTATTGCCTCCAGGATCAAATATATATGATACTTAGCTTTAAGATCCCTTCACAATCTGGTCCTAATCTATTGTGAAGATTAAATTTAACTCTCCCCTGATTATAAAAATGAAAATACTTAACTCTCCCCGATTGTGAAGATTTAAATTGTAACCCAAGCCTATTTTTAGATTTTAATCACCAAAAGTGTAAACACCCAACTTAAAAGTTAAGTATGAAGATCTGCCCATTTTAGATTTAATCACCAAAGGTGTAAGCACCCCATTTCACCCATTAAGTGGGAGGTCTGTGACCCACATGTGAAATAGTTGGTGATGAATCAAAAATCAACTGACTGCCCCTGGCCTGTCCTAAAACAAAGTGTCAATTATGATTTGTAGACATAAAATCTGGGGAAGACACAGGAAGTGATGCAAAGGAATGTCTTTAATAGGAGCTATTACTTCCTGTGAGAGTTCAATTCTTCATTCTTTGATCTGCTTACTGGACCTGAGACCCTGTTCCTGACTGGACTGACATGTGGTGAGTGGAAGGCTGACTCTTAACTGCTGGTTTTTCTCTGACTGGCCTCAGGAAAGACTATCCTCTTGAAAGAGACTCCTTGTATCCTCAGGACCTTGGCTAAAAGGGCCAAGGCCCCTCCAGCTAAGAACGAACTCTCTCTGCCCAGGGACTAGGGGTAAATTACTTAGTGTTTAGTCTAGATATCTTACTTTATCCTCTCTCTGAATTCTTACTTCACTCTTTCTACATTTTGTAATGAAATTATAAATAAATCTCTTTGGAATTAATTAAATTCCTGGTGACCACTCTTAAATAATCAAGTCCAACCTTTTAAAAAATAAACCCCTTTACCCCCTTACACTATCTTTCTAGCCTTATTGTTCATTACTCTTCTTTTTGCACTCTGTGATCTAGACAAACACAACTCTGCATCATCCATCTCTGTGACTTTGCAAAGGCTATCTGCCATACCTAGAACACTTTTCACCTTTCTCTTTTGAAATCCCTACCTCCCTTAAAAGTTTGGTTCAAGTGCCTACTCCTTCAAGTTGTTTTTTCTGATTAATGCTCAACCTTTAAATCAAATTCTCCCCAACACCTTGAATGAATAGCTTACTCAATTCTATCTCAGAATCTCTAGCTTCCTCTAATTCACAGCTGATATCAATTTCTGGTTGTTGTTGCTGAGCCATTGTTCAAGTTGTGTCTGACTCTTCTGGACCCTTTTTGGGGTTTTCTTGTCAAAGATACTGAAGCAGTTTGCCATTTTCTTTTCTCCCGCTCATTTTACAGATGAGGAAACTGAGGCAAACAAGGTTACATGACTTGGCCAGGGTCACACAGCTAATACATGTCTGAGGCCAGATTTGAAATCAGAAACTTTAAACCCAGCACTCTATCCACTGTGCCATCTAGCTGCTAAGTACAAAATAGCTAGGAGGAACTCAAGGCAGCCTCTGATGCTTGGTTGACCACAATGAGCAATTCAGTCAAGAAATTTTACTCAGTTGAAACAACTTGAAGTCATGAGATATCCTCAGTGCATATCCTTGTTGAACTTCTTTCTCATGCTATTGCTCAGAAAAACTTTTGTTGACTATCGATTGATCTATGAATGTATCATTTTGTTCTAGTTTTGAACCAAAATCACTGAGGTCCTTTCTGAGTCAGGTCCAGCCCATAACCGATTGCTTAATAAATATTTGTTGAATTGCATTAAATTCCTGTACATTTTATTTATTGTGAAAGTAAAAAATTAGGCATTTGATATAGCTATTACTCATTATTACAGGCTCTTCTATATACTATAAACTTTGGAGCCACTTAACCTCAACTAGGTCTATCAGAATTAACCTGTCAAAGGTTAGAATAGGATGACTGCAGGAAGGTCCATCAGACATGATGCCCATGCTCAAGAAAAGTCCAGTTCTCAGAGGTACTTCTGTATTTTCTATCACAATTATAAATTTCTTCTGGAGAGAAGATATGGGACAATGCATTATTTCTACCACATATCTTAGAGAAATGTCCCATGATCTCATATTAAGCTGCCAAGACTTACAGTGGCCAAGATTTAGTGCAACATTTGCTGATATAGTCAGCAAAGTGAAGAATATACTCACACCAACAATCTAAAGTGTCCTCTCAGAAGCCTTGCTATCCTCTCTGCCAAATTCTCTGAATCAATCAATCGATCAATGAACATTTATTGTAATATGCCAGAAGTTGTGCTAGGTGCTAGGGATACAAAAACAAAGAATAAAACAATCCCTTCTTCAGAAGAGCTTACATTTGAATGAGGAAGACAATAAGCATATATAAGTATATATAAAATAAATTAAAAGTGAATAAATAGAGATGAATACAAAAAGAGTTAAACAAAAGGTGGCTTGGAAGGGAGGACATTTGCAACTAAGGACACTGAGAAAGATTTTATGCAGGAGATGGTGCCTGAGGAAGGAAAGGATTCTTATGAGGCAAAAAATAAGAAAGGGATGCATTTTGAGAATGGGGGAATGACTAATTCAAAAGGAAGAGGAGTGTAATCAGGAGAGAATGAGCTAACAAAACAAATTTGGACAGACTTCAATAGCATGGAAGATAAAGAAGATTAAAAATAAGGTCCTGAAGTGTGAATGGATGATGAGGAAGTAGAATTAGCAAATATGGAATATTCTTTCTTGAAATTTGGCCATAAAGGGAGAAAAAAGACGGGGAAAGTAGATCAAGGCATAACAGGAGCAAGGAAAGATTGATGTTTTTGTTGAAGATTGAAGATAGATAGAAATATGTATGATATCTGCATATATTACATATACATGTATATGTACTTATAGGCAAAGTAGAAAGAAATCCACATATATTAGGACAAAGTATTTAATTGCATATACTTGAGCAAAGTTAGCTAAAGTATAAAATACATCATGTGGTCAATAAATAAAGCAAATTGCTAATGCTTCTAGCATAAGCTCAAATGGTATATAGGAATTAGCAAAGGATTAGGAATAAGATCCGGGTTCAAATTTTGGCATTACCACTTACTAGCTGATTTAATACTATGGGACCTTGTACTTCAATTCAACAAACATCTATTAAATGCTTACTATGTGCAAAAACCTGTGCTAAGTGATAGAGATCAAAAAAGACTGGAAAAATCAAAATAGTTTCTGCTCACAAAGATTCTCCTGGGGCAAAAAACATGTACATGTGTAAAGAAGCACAAAAATATGCAAAACAAACAAATTTATTTCAGAGATTGTACACTAATAGCTAAATAAGTCAGGACAGGCCTCTTGCAGAAAATGGCAATCAAAGGGAGATAGGGATGGCAAGAGTTAAAAAAAGTAGGCCAAACATTCAAACATGCACCATATGTGTATGAGGTGCAGTGAGTGTAGGGATATCATCTACTAGGGCAGTTTGATTGGAAGACATAATGCATGAAGGAGAATAGTATGCAATCATTCTGGAAAAAAAGAGTTTGGAACCAGACTGAAAAAAAGTTTTGAATGTTAAAACAGAAATCTCTTTTCAAATTATTTTAATCTGTAGGACAACAAGCATTATTGTTAAGTGTTTATGTAATGCCAGGTACTATGCTAAGTATTAGGAATAAAAAGAAAAGAAAAGAAATACTGCTCCTGCCTTTAAGGAGCTTATGTTATAATGAGAGACAACATGAAATAACTGGATATATACATAGCGCATGGAAAGTAATTTCAGAGGGTAAGGTACGAGCAGCTAGAAAAATTGGGTAAAGCTTATTGCAGAAGATAGGACGTGAGCTGAGAGTTGGAGGAAGCAAAGAAGCAAAGATGAAAGTGTAGAGCATTCCAGGAATAGGTAACAGCCAGTGCAAAAACCTAGAAGATGGGAAATAGAGTGTGTGTGAGGAACACTAAGTAGGCAAATATAGCTGGATTGTAGAATAAATAGAGGGAGTAAAAAAAGTATAAGAAGGCTGCCAAGGTGGGAAGGGGTTAAATTATGAAGAACTGTAAATGTCAAATAGAGGAGATTATAATTGATCCTTGAGGTCATCAAAAGCCATTGTAGTTCATTGAAAATAGGAAGGTGACTTGATCAGATCTATGTTTTACATTTTTTTAGTTAAATGTGATTTTATTATTTTATTACATAAGTTAAAATTATGTAACCAGAGAAGAGACTTTGCATGATTTGTATTTCTACTTGGGTGGGAGCACTCCCTTGGTCTTTAGCACCAAAGCAGTTAGTGAATTTGGCTCTCATTCAGCATCAAATGGAGTTCAGAATCCTTATCCTTTCAGTTTCAAGATTCTTATGAACAGCATAGTTATCTTGTTCAAGTGATAGAAAATCTCAGGAATATCAGGAGCAAGTCCTTTAAACTTCAAGGTTTTCAAAATGTTGTTACCAGTTATTTACAAAGTACATTTGTGCCACTGCGTAAGAATCACTCTTTAGGATCACACCAATCCGTGAAAGAATCAAGTTCTTCTTGGCCAGCATGCAGATCTGCTCTTTCACATCACATCTTTCAGATGATGATAATGATGATGAGGAGGAAGATGATGATGATGATGATGATGATGAGTCATGTAGAGACTCTGAAGCAGTACCACAGAACTGACTGGGACAGACTCTTTTTAAGCATTAATCCTTCATGATCAAGATTAGGCAGAGGAAGAGAAAAGATGGTAGTAAGCAGAGGAGGAAGTCATTCAACTTGCTGGAAGAGAAAAGGTCCTTCAGAAAGAAAATCACTTTGACAGTCAAGTGGGGGATGAATTGGAATGGAGAGAGATTTGAGCAAGTAGATTAACTAGACCCTTTCAGGATCACTACCTTGTCCTGTTGGATGAAACTATGAGATATGGAATGCAGAATTACTCAGGATGAACAGGTCATAAACAGTTCTGACAAAAGGTGATCTCCTTGATAAGGAAATGCAAACCACTCCAGTATCTTTGCCAAGAAAATCCCATGGACAGTATGGAAGACAAAAGATCTTCGTGTACTAGGTTCATGAGGTCATGAAGAGTTAGTTAGACAGGAATGAATAACTGATCAATTAAAAAACTATTGTTATTGTGTAGGTAAGAGAAGAATAGGGTCTGGATTAGGGTGATGGTTGTATGAGTGGAGAAGAATGCATATAAGTGATATTTTCACAGTAGAATCAATAAGAATTCGCAACAAATTGGATATGAAGAGTGACAGTAAAAGAGTCAAAAATAACCCAAAGTTTATATCTTATATGCAGTACCTTCCATAGTAACAGGAAATTTTGAAAGAGGAGAAAGATGAAGAGTTGTTTTTCATCTGTATTAAATTTGCAATGGATAGAAGACATGGAATTCAAGACGTCAAAAAGCTTAGGAGAGAGATATGTAGAAATGTAGATTTGGGAGTCATGTGGATTGTACGATGACTGAACTCATGAGAGCTAATGAGAACATTAAATGAGATAGTATAGAGTAAAAAGAGAAGAGGTCCCATGCCAAGTCCTAGTGGGAACAACACAATACTACCTATAAGTACTACCTATAAGATTGAAAAAAAAGGCATCAAACAGATAAAAAAGGACATATTAATAGAAAAATAGAAAATGGCAAAAAAAAAATAGGAGAATCCAGGATGAGAAGGCAACCAGAAGTATCAAATGGCTGCTTCAGTTTTATAATATGTAAAAATGAGAATATCTGCACTACTCGCTTCATAAAGTGATGAGCTCTAAGATTACATATGTAAATCACTTTGTAAAATATGTTCTGCATGATAATACATGTATAACTCAGATTGAATCACCTGCTAGCACTGGGATGGGGAAAGGAAGGGAGGGAAGGAGATAAGTTTGATCATATAACTTGGGAAAACTTGTGTGAAATTTAATATATGTAATTGGTAAGATAAATAAAAATTATCATTGTAAATCATTTTGTAGTCACAAAGCAATGTCATTATTTCATACTTTAAGGATCGAGAAGTGAATAAGAATTGTTTATAAACAACTATATTCTACATGTGTTCTAAATTCTAGGCATTGTCTTAAAGTTACTAGGGAGAGGAAGAACTTTGACTTATCTCATTTTAGTAGATTGTAGAGAAAACATTTGAGCACTGAAGAAAAGTGGGAAATGAATGAGAAGTAGAAAATGAGAATAACCAGACCATGAACAAATAGCAAACAAACCAGAACAATATAATAAACTCTTTTCATTTTAGGCAAGTGAAGACAAGAAATTTGATCCCAGGCTTTCAAAAAGAAGATAAAAGTATTTTATTTTAGTTTTTTAAATAAAAATACACAAAAAAAAATGCCAGCTCTTCTCAGGACATTGATATTACAAAACCTACATGAAATAATCATTCCTTACTACTGCCCAGCTGAAGTGGATTTTATTGTCCACAGTAGAATTGGATGTGATCGAAAGAGGCAATGTGGGGGCTCCCTGCTGCCTGTGCAAACAGTCTTTCTAGCAGTAGAAACTCAGCCCAAGTGGCTATTTGCAAAGCTATTTTATATAAGTTGTTTCCAAAAAATTACTGCAAGCATAGTAGCTTTGGAAAAAGAGGCATGTAGGTTCAAAAGGTCTTACAACTGAGAAAATCGGCCAAAAACCTCAGTACTTTTCTTCCCACATCCAAATGATTTTCCTCACTGCCCAGATCAGGTCCCAACATTTCCATTGCTTTTTCTTTAGTTTGAACTGTCTAGAAATCCATTTGAAAGAATATGAGATTTTTGTTGTTGTTGTTGTTATTTGACCACCCTTGAAAGAAATTCTAAAAATAAGCCTTGACAAGAAGCCATAACTTTCAAATAACCAACTTGGCTATTGTGGCTGAAATGACCAGGTGTTTGGCTGAGTGGACTGTTAAACTGGTTACAAGGAACACCATAATAGACACTGAGAAATGAAAAATGGTTATCTAGTGGTACACTTTTACACAGAAATTAGTTAATTGTCAGTATTTTATTTCTAATTATCATACGAAGAGAATGTTATACTCAAAGGGAAAGAAAGAACAAATAGTTTTGACTCCCAGCTCTGCTTTCTCCCTTCAATAATCTTACACATTTCCATGGCTTCAATTTTCACTTTGATGCAGATGCCTCCCACATCATTCTCTCTGGTCCTGTGCTCTTTGCCATGCTCCAGATTGGGATCTTCATTTGCCTTTAGGACTTTTCCACTTAGAAATCTCAACAGCACCTAAAACTTAACATATCCTAATGAAATTATTGTACTTTCCCTTAAACTTATTTAAAGGATTTCATCACCCCATCCCACCATTCAATGATCTCTCATATTTGAGACCTTGAGGAGGTTCCCCTCTACACTCACTCTTTCCTTCTCCTTTCTGCTCTAAAAAAAAAAAAAGAATTACTAAGTTCAATGGTTGCTATTTCTATCACATCTATTAGCCTCCTTTCTATTTCCACTGCCACCACTCTTGTAAGGTTCTTAATACTATTTGAATAGACTAGAAGTTCTCAAAGTGAGGTTCAAGCAAACTTATGAGGTTAAACTATTTTCATTATAATTGTTGCTGCTGTTTAGTTGTTTCAATTCTGTGCAACTCTTCATGAACCCATTTGGAGTTTTCTTGGCAAAGATACTGGAATGGTTTACCATTTCATTACCTAGCTCATTTTATAAATGAGGAAACTGAGGCAAATAAGGTTAAGTAACTTGCCCAAGATCACACAGCTTCTAAGTGGCTTAGATTTTAACTCAGGCTTTTCTGACTCCAGGCTCAGTGCTCTATCCACTGCACTACCTAGACGCTATTTATACATTAACTCTTTTTCCCTTTTCCAAAAATATATCTGTATGGGGAGCAGCTGGGTAGCTCAGTGGATAGAGAGCCAAGCCTAGAGATGGGAGGTCCTAGCTTCAAATCTGGCTTCAGACACTTCCCAGCTGTATGACCCTGGGCAAGTCACTTACCCCCATTGCCCAGCCCTTACCACTCTTCTGCCTTGGAACCAATACACAATATTGATTCCAAGACAGAAAGTAAGGGTTTAAAATATATATATGCATATATATATATATATATATATCTGTATGAAGCCATATTTCCTTTATAGACTGACTAAAACAACTTATCAAAACATATATAGAGAATATAGAAACAAAAATGAAAAGCCAACTACCATTTATTAATCTGATTTTTTAAAATTCTGCTATTTTATTTTTCCAATTATATATAAAAATAATTTTTAATATTTGTTTTTCAAAATTGGGGGTTCTAAATTCTCTCTTCCTCCTTTCCCTGCCTCCTCCTCAAGATTATTCATTTGTAGTCCTGCAAAACAAATTTTAGACATCTTGAGAAAGAAAACATAACCCAAAAAATCCAAGAAAAATAAAGTATAAAAAAATATATATATATTTTGATTGCATTTTGATTGTATTCAGACTCCCATCAGTTCTTTCTCTGTAGATAGTATTTTTCATCATAAGTCCTTTGTGGGGGCAGCTAGGTGACTCAGTGAGAGGCAGACCAAAAGACAGGAGGTCTCAGATTCAAATTTGACTTCAGACACTTCTCAACTGTGTGACTCTGGACAATTTCACTTAAACCCCATTGCCTATCCCTTACAATTCTTCTTCCTTGGAACCAACACACAATATTGATTGTAAGGTAAATGTTTATTGAAAAATTAACTAAAATAAATCCTTTGGAATTGTCTTGGACCTTTGTTGATCAGAATAGGTAAGTCATTTACAGATGATCATGATTTCTTATCATGCATTAATATTCTGTCACAATCATATATCATAACTTGTTCATGCATTCTCCAATTGATTCTCACTCCTTCAGTTTTTAATTTTTTGCTGCTATAAATAAAATAATTGTTGTATATGTATATATATTTCTTTTAAAAAATATTATTTTATTTGGTCATTTTCAAACATTATTCCTTGGAAACAAAGATCATTTTCTTTTCCTCCCGCCCTCCCATCACCCCTCCCCTAGCCAATGCGCAATTCCACTGGGTATCACATGTGTCCTTGATTCAATCCTTTTCCATGTTGTTGGTATTTGCATTAGGGTGTTCATTTAGAGTCTCTCCTCAGGCATGTCCCCTCAACCCCTGTAGTCAAGCAGTTGCCTTTCCTCGGTGTTTTTACTCCCACAGTTTGTCCTCTGCTTGTGGATAGTGTTTTTTCTCCTAGATCCCTGCAGAATGTTCAGGGACATTGTATTGACACTAATGGAGAAGTCCATTATGTTCAATTGTACCACAGTATTTCAGTCTCTGTGTACAATGTTTTCCTGGTTCTGTTCCTTTCGCTCTGCATCACTTCCTGGAGGTTGTTCCAGTCTCCATGGAATTCCTCCACTTTATTATTCCTTTTAGCACAATAGTATTCCATCACCAACATATACCACAATTTGTTCAGCCATTCCCCAATTGAAGGGCATCCCCTCATTTTCCAAATTTTTGCCACCACAAAGAGCTCAGCTATGAATATTCTTGTACATGTCTTTTTCCTTATTATCTCTTTGGGGTACAAACCCAGCAGTGCTATGGCTGGATCAAAGGGCAGAGAGTCTTTTATCACCCTTTGGGCATAGTTCCAAATTACCCTCCAGAATGGTTGGATCAATTCACAACTCCACCAGCAATGAATTAATGTCCCAACTTTGCCACATTCCCTCCAGCATTCATTACTTTCCTTTGCTGTCATGTTTGCCAATCTGCTAGGTGTGAGGTGATACCTCAGAGTTGTTTTGATTTGCATCTCTCTGATTATAAGAGATGTAGAGCACTTTTTCATGTGCTTATTAATAGTTTTGATTTCTTTGGCTGAAAACTGCCTGTTCATGTCCCTTGCCCATTTTTCAATTGGAGAATGGCTTGATTTTTTGTACAATTGATTTAGCAATTTTTAAATTTGAGTAATTAGACCTTTGTCAGAGGTTTTTGTTATGAAGATTGTTTGCCAATTTGTTGCTTCCCTTCTGATTTTAGTTACATTGGTTTTGTTTGTACAAAAACTTTTTAATTTGATGTAATCAAAATTGTTTATTTTATATTTTGTGACTCTTTCTATGTCTTGTTTGGTTTTAAAGTCTTTTCCTTCCCATAGGTCTGACATGTATACTATTCTGTGTTCATCTAATTTACTTATAGTTTCCTTCTTTATGTTCAAGTCATTCACCCATTCTGAGTTTATCTTGGTGTAGGGTGTGAGGTGTTATTCAAACCTAATCTCTCCCACACTGTCTTCCAGTTTTCCAAGCAGTTTTTGTCAAATAGTGGGTTTTTGTCCCAAAAGCTGGGATCTTTGGGTTTGTCATATACTGTCTTGCTGAGGTCACTTACCCCAAGTCTACTCCACTGCTCCTCCTTTCTGTCTCTTAGCCAGTACCAAATTGTTTTGATGACTGCTGCTTTATAATAGAGTTTGAGATCTGGGACTGCAAGGCCACCTTTCTTTGTATTTTTTTTTCATTATTTCCCTGGATATCTTTGATGCTTTGTTCTTCCAAATGAACTTTGTTATGATTTTTTCTAAATCAGTAAAAAAAAATTTTGGAATTTCAATGGGTATGGAATTATATAGATAGATAAGTTTGGGTAGGATGGTCATTTTTATTATATTGGCTCGTCCTACCCATGAGCAGTTAATGTTTTTCCAATTACTTGAGTCTAGTTTTAGTTGTGTGGAGAGTGTTTTATAGTTGTGTTCATATAGTTCCTGTGTTTGTCTCGGGAGATAGATTCCTAAGTATTTTATTTTATTTTTAACAGTCTTATTCTAATATTTTTATAGTCCTATAAAGTCATTGATTTCTTTCTAGTCTGTTCTATCTAGTAATATCATTAATTTCATGGTAAGGTTTACCACCTTCTCTTCTTGGTTATCTTTTTTCTTTTCAATTCTTTCCTTAAAGGATTTTATTTTGTTGTTAAAAAAAAATCTTTTGCTTCATTTCTTGTAAGTATTTATGTAGTTGCTATTGTTCAGTCATTTCAGTAATGTCTGACTCTTGGCAACCCCATTTAGAATTTTCTTGGCAGAGATCCTGGAGTTATTTGCCATTTCCCTCTCCAGCTCATTTTACAGATGAGGAACTGAGGCAAACAGGGTTAACTGATTTGCCCAGGGCTACACTGATAGGAAGTGTCTAAGGATGGGTTTGAACCCAAGTCTTTCTGACTCCATGCTTGGTACTTTATCCACTGTGTCACCTACATGCCCTTCATGTAGACCTTATGGAAAAACAATTTTTTCCCCCTTTTAGACATTTCTTGTCATTGTTATAGAGCTGCTTTGTCCTTTTTGGAGAACATTAGAATTTGAGTAATTTTTGATATGTGGTGATTATTTTTGACTTGTTCAGTTTTTCAACTTTAGCTCCTAATGTAGAGCTTTGTGTCAGAGTTAGTATCTACAACTTTGCTGGGCTTTGGCTGAAATGGCTGACCCTGTTTGATGCTCTGGGTTTCTGTGTTGCCTTTTATTCAGCAGAGTCAGGACCACCTAGACCTTTGAGATTCTGAATATTGGAGTCTCAGGATAGAATGTTAGGGAACTTGAAGCCCCCTTTCCTGCTCTATCCTGATCTGAACTCTCCAGCACATGCAAGCTCCCTTCCCAGAAGCTTTATTGAAGGGGCCCCTCTAATCCTGCCTTCTCACAACACAAAGGTTTTCAAGCTATTTGCATCCATGGCCATCTCTGTCCTAAGAGGTTATACTGGGCTGATTTAAGCTTGCTAGAGAAGACTCACTTCCCTATCATCCTTGGGTTTCTGCCTGACATTTTGAATAGTTTTAGAGTGAAAGAAGTCATTTACTGTCATTTCTCATTGATTTTTCAAAACCTTTATTTGTTCTAGAATGAACTTCAAGTTTTTGATAGCATAGGTATGTGGGAGCTAGGCAGCTCTGACTCCTTTTCTAGAAGCAATCTTTACAAAAAAGTTAACCATGAAATTGCAACAAGGAAGTCCAGTGGTGTTCTGAGGCTCAGAGTAATTAGCACAATAATTTCTGTGAGCAAGAGCATTTGGAGAACCCTGTAACTGACAAAGAATGCCCTGAGGCAGAATGCTAATTTAAGAAATATCATATTTAAATGAATTGGTCAAAATATTAATAATAATAATTTGTCTACATAATGTATACAATACACACCTTCCTTTTCTTGGATTGTTTCCATGCTAGTATATTGGTACCGAATATAATAAAGTTTCCATACTATGATTTCCTGCCTTTTAAAAGGCTTAAACCGTTCTATCAGTGTCAAAGACTTAAAAATACCTCTCCTGTAGTCAGTAAGATCTTTTTTATTGAGCTCTGACAAATATCGTTCCGTTTTGTCAGTATGTTGCACTTTCCTTTTCTTTACTAGTCTAGATCATCCCAGTTCTACAAGTTACTACCTGTGTGACACTGAGTCAGCCATTTAATGCCTTTTAATTTCTCTCAGTATTTTTTCCCTCACATGTAAAATGAGGGTGAGAACAGATATTCCCTTCCATCTCTGGATCTGTGAATCTGTGACCACAGAAGATGAACTTCTGGATTCCAGGATGATAGGCTGGGGAATTCCATTTCACATAATTCTGCTTTTTCTTTTCTACTTCTTAAGGTTCTGCTCACATTCCTTATAGGAAATAAAAATTTAGTTTCTTTTTCTATTCTTTAAAAAAAAATGAATACCACGGTCATAGCAGAAAAATGTAGAATTTTATTTTTTCACTGTCTCTTCATCTCTCCAGTGGTTGCCTTCAGATTGTGCCACTTGAATCTCTGGCTCCTCTAATACATACAAGAAAGTATTTCATCAATACTGACTAAAACTAAAATGTTTCATAAACAGGACATACAATGGATTGGCTTCTGATAAATAATTTATTTCCCCAAGTTATTGATGCTCTCATAAGTTAGGAGTGGCAGAGGGAAATGAAGCCATAAGTGAGTTATGAAAGCTCATCATTAACTTGTAAAAAATAATGCATCTAAAACTGCCATGATATATATCTTCTAATGAGTAAACTCGGGAATCGAAATGGCCCTCAGGTATACCCAGAAAACCCATGATGACTTCTAAGAGCAAAAGCTATCCATTCCAAACCAAATCCACATTGTGTTATATTTAAATCTGACAAAGCTTACCACTTCTAAGATAGTCTGCATCCATGTTGAATAATTTCACATATTCTCTGGCATTTCCCTTGCCTAAGAGACAAAATATTGACTCATTTTCAGTCTTCTCTAGATAGCATCTCAACTTTTAAAGTTTCCATCAATTATAAATAAGAACTATATTTAACATCTTGCTTCATTTATCTTGTTGCTTTTGATTACACTACACTAAAAATTTTCACTCTAAAAAAAATGCAACCTCCTCCCCATCCCACCCCCAAAAGGAAAATTTTCTGCTATTTATTCAAGCTTAGTGTTTAATTCATATCATTTGCACCCATCAGTTTCATAAAAGATCTTCAGTCTAAGTTAGTGGGATCCATCTGACCGTAAGACTTTATATGATAAATACATTGCCTAATTGAAAAAAAAAATCCTTAAGCAAGATTCAGCTGCTGTGCTTAATTGTTCACCACTGTACTATTCTTTGCTGAAAGACTGTATACTAGCTATGATCAGTTTCATGTCCATTTGGAGTCACCAGGATTACTTTGAAATGTCACAGACTTGCATTTTTTCAAGTGATTTGAATGAAAAAAATGAGTGAATTCCACTCTGATGTCTTATATGCATCAGACTTTTATCTATATCAGAAGTCCTTGAAAATGAAGGAAGGAAGGTGAGAAAAATGAAGGAAGGTGAGAAAAGTGAACACTAGACAAAAAAAATTTAGTTTAACACGTTTTTAGTTGTTGGTGATATGGTATTCCCTAATTCACAGAACTCTTTCCTTCCCTTTTTTGCAGAAGGACACTGCTACTGCCTCAATATCCTTTCCTTCAGCTACATTGTTCCAGGATGAAAGGGGAGAACACCACACCTGAAAATCCATCTCCCTTAAAAACTCACAGCAATCACTGCGCTGTGTGGACCTTGCCATGGGGTTGAAAAACAGAATAATTGGGGTTCTGTATTACCTAACAAAAATTTTTTTTTTTCTGAAACACCAGAGTGAGCAAGGCTTTCCCTTTCAGTTGACCTGTCTATACTCTGTGTTGCCTCAGTGTAGCTCATAGATGGGAGAGTGCCACACCTTTTCTGGATGAAAGCCAGCGGAATCATATCAGGATTTGGCAACAGTCTCATTTGATTATTTGATTACTCATGATTAACATGGGTAGTCAGTTTAGGTCATTTAGCTTCCAAAGCAGGTTTTTCTTTTCATTCTGCATAGTAATATCATAGTTGTGCAAAGAAGGCCTCCAAAATGTTGGGTGGACCATTTGTGACAAATTTTGGGGAGAACATGGATAGTATGGGCAGGCATGGATGGGTTGTAACCTGTATCACTGGAGGGGACTCCTTGATTTATGAGATCTCAGATCTATCTGAGGGATGCCAACTTTAAGAGGAAACTTAAACATAATAAACAGCACTCTGGTGTCTGAGGTGGGAAGATATAGGTTTAAGTTCTGCTTTTGGCACATGCTGACTCTGTGATATCTAGCAAGTCACTTAACCTTTCATTGCCCTAGACAACTCTCTAAGACTAAGTTGCAGAACAGGTGTGCACCTGCATTAGCAAAAGGAGTTCCTTCACCAGAAATCCCCTTTACTAATAAAATTACAGATCTAGTCCAAAAAAATAGCAATAATTTATATATGTGTAGACATACATATATGCATGTGGATAGATGCATAAACCCATGTATAATAGGTATATATGTGTGTATATCTTGTATACAGTAGACAATGAATTTTTTCTAGTTTTTTTGTTTTCCATTTTTCCAATTACATATAAAAATAATTTTAACATTTATTTTTAAAATCAATTAATTGTCTGTTTGTTCTATCAAAGTACTCTGGTATCTCCTCTTTTCCCTCCTCACCCCGCACTAGAGAAGGCATCATTTAACAAAAATTTTTCTCTGACTCTATGTACACACCACACACACACGTAAATATATAAATAAACAACTATGTCTTGCTTGTTTCTATTTATCAATTCTTCCACTGGAGGTGGATATACATAAGTCATTCTTCAAACAGCATTTTTGTTGCTATGAACTATGTGTAAAAATTAAATTATATTTCTAATAATAAAAATATTATATTTTATGAGGTTTATTAAGGATTATTAGAAATCAAGGAATAAAGAAGATACAAAATAAAAACCACGTGCCCATGGCTGATTAGCCAATTCAGAATCCCTGTGCTTAGCTTACCACTAACTTCCTACATCATTGCAATTGAAGAGAGAGAGGGAGGTGTTACTGCTAGTTAAATACCAATTGTGATCTCGCTAACATGGGGACTTTGGTGAGATTATAGGGAATTCTGGGAAATACCAAGGACTTCTGGGGATTGAAATCTAGGGTTCAAAATCTCCATTTTTACATTGGCCCAAAGAAGACTAGTCTTTCCGATGGGTCTTGTAAACATACCAGCTATGAAATCACAATAACTTGAGGATAAGAGGAAAAGAGAATAAAACCAGTAATTGCTAGGCTCATTGACAAAAAGCCAGTTAGGGGGCAGTCCCCTTCAGCATAAGAATATACATACAAAACAAAAGCATTCAAATCCCACACAGTTCAAATCACCACATCCCAAAGTTCACTCTGTATCTTCTGCTGCAGCGTGTGGTCTGTGGAGGCATCTTCATGATGTCTTCTACAAATAGTTCACTTTCTGAATTTTGAGAGGTAGCATGTTTTTTAACCTAAAATTCTTCTCAAAAGGAATTTAAACTTTGTAATTTAAAATAATAATAATTATACATTCCCCCCTGAAGAGGGTGATTGAAAAACACAGGGATCATTTAGGAATGCATGGCTGAGTTATGAGGTATATGAATCAATTGGCAAGAGAAATCAAAAACATCAAAAATCCAAATAAAAAAGATAATTTCTGGATGAAATATAGACTATCAAAGTCTTATGTGTAAAAATTCCAAGTAAAGGAAAAATAAATTTATAACAGGTCCTTGAATCAGGGCCCAATTAAAATGATATAAGCAATTAAACATTTACCCAGTCAGTAGCCAGGACTACAGAAAGTTGCCACAGTAGGAAAGTCAGAATAGGGACTAGATTATAGGAGCTAGGTAAAAGCCAAATTTGAGATACTTAGTAGAATGTGGAACAAGGAAGACCTGCCTTTGACACATGTTAAACAGCCACAACCTCAAACCCCAAACATGTTCAAGTCCTCTTGTCATGGCTCAAAATTTTCATCAACCCCATCAGGATTGGTTGGCTTCTTTGACCTTGTGCTCAATTGGCACTATGCAGTTTAGCTTTGTGCTTCTTTGGCACTGTGCAATGGTTCTTTTTGTGTTCTCTTGTCCTAGAATCAGACAATCATTAAGCAAAGTCCCATAAAATTTTTAAACAATTAATGGCCTCATTTTTATAGTCTAAAGCTTTTTGGGAATACATTGACATTATAGCAAATGTATTTTAATTTTATATTACTGTAAAATCAAAAAAGTTAAAGAAAATCTTAATACTGGTGACATGTGCTTCAAATATAAAAAGGAGAGAAAAAGTAAAAAACTGAAATAGTATACTGCACATGCAAGAAAAATATAATAGTAAAAGAGTTTTAAAATTCAAAAATATAGCTTATAATCATTGACACACTGTGTCAGCTAAGGAAATATAGAATACAAAGGTTTCTCACCAAAAATGAGATCCATTTCCTCTTCATACCTGGCCATGATCCACTGTGAGTGCAAAACAAATGATTTTCACATGGTAACAGTTTTTTAAATAAAGAACAGTAGTACAATAGGTAATACACATTCAAAAAGTATCAAAATCCCCAAAATTCACAATATCCCAGTTAATTACAATAGCAAACAAACCCACTATCAAATTTTAAATAAGTTGCTGTATGACATAAAAAGAAATGGATACTTGTCACAAGTTTTTCAGGTGTAGCAATGTTTCAACCTTGGCTGAGATATTTTAAAAAATCTATTCCTGCCATCATTACAAAAATGTGGCAGAGGAGTCTAGAAAAAACCAAACCTCTGTACTGTTGATGTTGGGTCTAAAAATGTTACCTGGAATCTAGAGAGATCATTCTGGCGAAAGGGTAAAGTGAGCTGAAGAGTTATAAATGAGAGATGATCCCTTTTTGGGAGCCACCCAGGGGTACCATGCCCTGGGATTAACTTCCCATCTCCTTTGGTATGAGACTGTGATGTCCCATTCATTCACATTTTTATAAATGTGGGAGTTGGGGATTATAATTGTATTTTACTTCAGCTACTAAAATGGACCTTACCTCCTGTTAGAGGCAGGCAAAATGATGAGAGTTGTTGAAAAATAATATAAAAATCATGTCTAAAAGACCCCTTAGAATCAATTTCAGATATTTAGCTCATTAAATTTTCCAAAGGTTGTTATACAATTTACCAGTTTTTTGATGAAGTCCATCTGTCCTCTATGTGACAATTTACAAAGTCAAAATAGAAAAAAAAAGGCTGTTTTTATATATATGGGCTTATTTCAATAATGTTTGTTCAGTATAGTTATAGGGGAAAAGCAACAGAATATAACAATAGTTAAAACCCAGTACATTAAAATGATTCAGTATAACAGAATAGTATTGAATACATTAATATATGAATTTAAAACCAAAAAAATTAAATCTTAAACAAAACAATCAGCAAAATCTCCATTTTTACATATGTTCTCTTAGTTCTTCTCATTTCATTCTTTGTTATTTCATGTAGGTATTTCCATGTTTTTCTAAAATTAATATGCTCATCATTTCTTATGGCATAGTAGTATTCCATCACAATCATAAGCCACAACTTGGTTGGCCCTTCTCTAATTGTTGGGCATTCCTTCATTTTCCATTTCTTTGCCATCACAAAGAGAACTGCTATAAATATTTTAAAACATATTCTTTTCCTTTTCCCTTAATCACCCTTATTCATTCCCTTAATCATGAGGAAATAAACCCAATAGCAGTATTACTGGTTCAAAAGGTATGTACAATTTTACTCCATTTTAGAATCAGTACTGTGTATTGGTTCCAAGGCAGAATAGTAAAGACTAGGCAATGGAGATTAAGTGAATTGTCCAGGGTTAAAAAGCTAGGAAGTTTCTGAGGTCATATTTGAACACAGGACTTCCTGTCTCTAGGCCTGGCTCTCAATCCATTGAGCAACCCAACTGCTCTGGTATACATAATTTTATAACTTTTTGAGCATAATTCTAGATTACCTTTCAAAACAGTTGGATCAGTTCACAGTTCCATCAACAGTGTGTTAGTGTCCCCATTTTTCCACATCCCCTCCAACAACCTACACTGTCTGACATGGTCACAGTTGGAAACTGAGGACTGCAAGGTGGTTCCCAGGAAAGATGAGACACCTACTGAACCCCCTCTATGTGACTTCTCCCACTAACTTCCCTTACTACTGACTAGGATAGTGGTTCTCTCCCCAGTCACAGAAGTAATATGAGAGCAAATATTCATAGGATTTATATGCCCATTTTTATCCCCCTAGAATAGCATCCCAAAAATTATATTCACAGAATTGAAATCTAAAGATCATTATCCACTACCCCCTCCTTTCTCTCTCATCAGAAGTACACTTAGATGCCCCACACCCATAGCTAGCCAAACACATAAGCACCACATCAATCACTCCTCTGAAGCACAAGCTACTGACACACTTCATTGGTTTCATTATGTTTACAATAACTAGAGAAACAGCACTAAGTGCCTGAGTGAAACATAAAGAAAAATGTCACTTAGAAATTAGAAAGATTCCTGATTCTACTCTGTATTAAATTATCCTTTAACCCCATACCTAGCTGTGAAATGTTTTGTTACCCATCTCCTAAGTAATTATAATTGATTGTGGAAGCTGATTAAAAGCAACAATGATTCTTAGCTGGTCATCCCACAGGTCAGGGGGGACTAACCTCTAGATCACCCTGTCTTTGTCATTCATCTCTATCACAAATTTCTCTGTTGTGGCAACATGGTAAATGTTCACAGAATGTTGAGTAATCAATTTGTTAATGTGTGACATATCCAATTACCTGCTAGAAATCATGTATGTTGAAAAATGATTGTGTGCCAGAAAAGCATGTACTCACTGAAGCTATATTATAAACACAAGCTCTGCACCTGGTGGAACATCTTGGTGACTCCTGAGCACAAGGGTCTGAGCACTGAGTTGTCTCCCATCTCATCATTCATCTAAGTTATCACACCTAGCCAGAAGGGACCCTCATTTTTGAGAGACCACTGGACAGGCTTTCAATAAACATGGGAAAATATTCTAAATTAATTAACAAAATAAAAATTTTCAAATCACACCCCCCAAAAAATTAAATTAATGTAGCAGGTTCCAGCTCATGGTTATTTTGCATGACAATCTCATGAAATGGGTAGAATAAGGCTATAATACCCACTTTCCAAAGTGAGGAATCATTTCTGGCCAACAGGGGCTTGGATATTCTGCTTCTATTATATTATATTCTAAACTCTGGCATGTAATTTGAACTGGGTACAGCTCTAAAGAAATGGACCTCTTCATAGTCAATCAATATACATAGTTAAATTCTTACTATATTTCAGGTACTGAGTTAAATACTATAGTTTCATAGCCCAATATTAAATAGTACCTGCCTTCAAAGTGCTTTTATTCTTTTGGGGGAGAGATATATAACATTTACAAAAATATACATATATAATACATAACATATACAAAAATAAGTGTGTAGCACCTCCCCTATGGCTACTTTTCCCCAATTTGCACTTGTACTGGCAAAGTTGAGTACCTGGAAGGCACACGATTATTTATCCTCCAAATGCTAAGGGTAGCCCCAACAGTTGCTAGGATTTCTAGTACTCTTATTCATAAGCCTCCCCCTGGTATGATCCTCTTTATTAGTCAACCAGTGGAACTCTATTAGCTTTTAGACAAAGAATTTACCAAGACAGAAGAACATGAACAGTAATTACAAAATCATTTACACAACCTAGAGATGCCCTCTTCCCTGACTCTTTTTCTCTTATCAGTCCTTATAACTGCAACAGATTCTACTACAGGCTTTGGTTATTGGTAAGACCAGACTCCTCTATTAGAATACTCATTTACCTAAGACTGGGGAAAAACAAGCATTAAAAAAAAACCCAAAGACAATCCAGATGTAAAATGTGTTCACAGATATTTGATGGCCAGATAGGAAAATGGAAACTGCCCTCTTTCAACCTTGACAGCTAATTATGGTATTGTCTGCCCCTAATGTGTAGTTGGTAGAACTTTAAATTGGTTGATCCATTCTGTAAAACAATTTGGAACTATGCCCAAAAAGTCTTTGGACATACAAACACTATTTAGATATAGGAATACTACTACTATTAGGCCTATACTCCAAAGAGATTGACAAAAAAAGAAGAGTTCCTATATGTATAAAAATATTTAGAACAGCTCTATTTTTAGTGCCAAGGAATCAGAAACTAAAGCATACCCATCAACTATTAATCACTGAATAAATGATGGTATATGAACGTAATGGAATATTCTTGTGTCATAAGAAATTACAAAAGGGGTAGTTTCAGAGATGCTTAGCAAAACTTGAATCAACTGATTCAGAGCAAAGAAAGCTGAACCAGGAGAATAATTTTTAAAATTTTTTTACTATTTTAAACAATTTTTATAATTACAATGCATATTAATGACAAGCAATTTTATAGCCATGAGAATCTTGACCAACACAATTAGTGAAGATAGATGATGAATGCTATTACTTCATAATAGTGATGTGATGTATTCAAGGTGCAGAATGAACATAGTTTTAAGACAGGGTTCTGATAGAAAATTTTTTTTTAACTATACATATTAGCAAAAAGGAGTTAATTTTCTTTTTCTCAATGGGAGGAAAGGTGAATCAAGAAAAATAAATCTTTGTTAACTGAAAAAGAATAAATTTAAAAAGGGGACAATACAACAGTATTACTTTACTCACAACTAGAAAAAAAGGAGACTGAGAAATTGGTCCTTTTTGACGTGTGAATTCAGTTCCAGATCAATATCTCTTTAATAATCAATACTCCCAGCTCTTACACCAATTAGAAGACTTTTCATTATTTTGTAGTACCAGATCCTCAGTTACCTGCAACTAGAAATATGTTCCACATGTTGGGTTAGAACAAGGCCAGAAATACCTCTAAATGCTTTATATAACTCATCAAGAAGGGCAACTCTTTAGAACTGTATTCTAAAAACTATTCCCACATTAGCTTGTCCCCTCATTCTAGTAATATATGTAAAATATATACAAAATAAATGCAAAGTCAATTTATGAGGGGAGGAAAGCTTTTTTTAGACCCATAGAATCAATAAAACCTATATCCTGGCTTCCTCAAAGCAGTTTTTCTTATAGCTTAAATTATGATTTATTCAAAGATTTTTCTCCCACACTCCCCCCCCCCCCCAAATTAAAAAGGAACTAATTATGCAATGTGAGTCAGGTATGGGACAGGTAGGTTATCACTACACACAAAGCATGCTAATCATAAAAAACCCAAACCTCAGAGTGCTCAAGAGAATGACTTTTAAACATGAACAAGATTCAGAAACTTAACTTCTAACTACTGTCATCATCTCTGGAAAGGCTAATACTTAAATCTCAGCAGAATATAAATTTTGCAGGACTGTAAATTAGGCAGATACCATTTCATTCAGAGCTCCACTGTCCAAACAGCTCACAGTGTATGTCTTCTGGTAAAACCTGTTGTGGGTAAATCCTCTTGCCTTCACCAGAAGTCCTATGAGACCTCCTCTTGTGCTGCCATTCAGTTCTCAACCCAAGACTTACTTCCAGTTTTGAATACTTCCATCTAACAATGGATACTCATTTGCTTAAAATTAGGGGAAAAAATACTAAAAAAAAATAGAGGTACTCTATATATCAGATATCATAAGCTCACAGCCACATGGAGGCCCAGGGTGGGCAGAAGAACAGAGCAAGTCACATTTCTTCCATCCCATCCCCTTCTTGGTAAGTTGCTTGACTTAGTCCTTGTATGTTTCACATCCTGATGTGAAGGATGAGAAAGGCTGAGAGAGCAAGACTCCTCCTCTTGCACATTAATTCAGTAAACTTTTCTGGCTTTTCAGCAGATAAGCTTCTTTTGGTTGTCTTAAACTGCAAACACTTTAGTATTGAGTAAGAGGTGATAGGAAGGAAGCCCCAAAGCAAGCTTGTGGTAGACCAGAATCAGGAATGGCAACCCTGGACATGCTCCATAAATTGGCAATGGCTGGACAAATTATGGTATATGAATGGAATGAAATATTTTTATGCCATATGAAATCACAAAAGAGATCCTGTCAGAGAACTCTATAGTCCATTGCAGAATCTACTCCATACAGGTATAGAAACTGCTGCTTAGAAAGAGAAAATAATTTTCCCATGATTGGACTGAGGGCAAATGACTAAGTCAGGTTGTAAACCTAAGGAACTAGACTCCGGTCCAAATAGCTTTCCACTGCATCATGCTAATCTAGTTGAGATGCCCACACAACCTAACTTATTCTAGATAATTGCCAACTCTGACATGTAGTTATTTTAAAAAAGACTTTCTTTAATAAAGTAATAGTGAGCTCTTCTTTGAAGTTATATCCACTAAACAAGAACTCTATTCAGCTAATACTTCTTTTAGTATAAGCCATATGATTAAATGTTTATAATGGTTTTTTTAAATATCTGAAATTGGCAAAGTCAATATTATAATCATGTATAGCACTGATTAGGTGTTTGATATTGTTAGATATTTGTATTAAATGATGAAATTAGGTAGATCATTTTAAGATATAGTAGAGATAATATTGAACTAGGATTCAGAAGACCCATGTTTTTATTTTAGCTCTCCCACTAATTGTATGACATTGACCAAGTTATATCGCCACTTTTGGCTTATTTCAGAAACAGAATTTTATGATAGGTAAGTAGGAAAAATTTAGGAATTATTTTCTAAAGAAAATTATAAGTTACACACAACTACATGAAAACATTCTCCCAAATCACTTATAAGGTAAATAATAATTTTTATGATAAGTTTCTCCATCATGATCCACAAATTGGTAAATATGACAAATAATGGAAAGCATATTGGAAAAGCTTTGGGAAGACAGACACATTCATGCACTGTTGTCAAAGCTGCAAACAAGTTCCTTCTGATTGTTAACTTGGAATTGTGCAAGAAAAGTGACTGAAATGTACTGAGAGATCCCACTACTGGGCATATACTTCACAGAAAACAAAACAGAAACAGAAGTATTCACTTGTGATGGCAAAGCACTAAAGACCAAATAAGCACATGCCATTTGGGGAATCACTGAACAAACTTGCATGTGAATGTACTAAAGTATTAGTAAGAAATGAGGAAAGGAGTTCAAAGACATATGGGAAGATTTGTATGATATAGGGTGAAATAAATAGATATGGAAGAATAATATATGCAAATAACAACAATGTGGATGAAAAGATCACTAAAAGGGAGCTAAACTGAATAATTTTAAAACCACTAATTGTGCTGGAGAATAGATGATAAAACCTACCTCCCTCTTCCCTCAGCAGAGAGGCAGTGACAATGAAGTCTGAAAGTTGAGTGCATGGTAAAAAGCAGTCACTGTAGAAGTTGTTTTGTAGTTAAATGTTTTTCTTTGTTATAAGGAAAGGGTTAATTCTTATGCTGGAGATACTCCTGTGGAGAGTAGTAATTAATAGCTAGGAAAATTTGTATTAAAAAAAGGCATCAGTTAAACTTTAAAAAAAAAAAGATTAATAGTAGAAGATTTTTTTCCTTGTACTTTCTAAAAGAAAGATTATATGTGAGAACCTGTTCTATCCCCTTTAAATTCCGGTACATCCAGTATTATCTTATAATTATGAAAGATTTATTGTGATTTTACTCCATTTATGTAGTAGAACTTTAATTAATCCTATTTTTTTTTCCTCTGCCAGGTCAAGACCCTTGAAACTTCTCATCTTCATGATATAGTATGAAATGTCATGAAATAGTATGCATTAAGCACCCACTTCCAGATCTAACATTTCCTTTTTGTTGCATTTTTAATGGATGAAAAGGCTTCAGGAGAGAGGGAAAAAAAAAGAAATGTGAATAATGATTCCTTCCTTTCAGAAAAATTCAATCACTCATTCATGTTCATTTATTTTTTCATGTAGTGTTTCAAGATTAACTCTTTACTCTGTACTTTTTAAAGTATTCTCTTTTTAAAAATATTTCCCCTTAAGATGTATTCAGTGGGAAAATTTGTAGATTCCATCTAGAAAGTTGATTTGCCTATGATGGCACAGACAATGACACAAGGTGTCCCAAAAATCTTAGTGCCGTTTTAAGCTTTAATAGCTAAAACACATCAATCAAGGATTCAAGTTTCAACAAAGCTTTAATTTTTTTTTATTTTTTAAATTTTTATTTATTTTTTTTAATTTTTATTTGGTCATTTCCAAACATTATTCATTGGAAACAAAGATAATTTTCTTTTCTTCTCTCCCCCCCCCTACCTCTCCCATAGCCCATGCGCAAATCCACTAGGTATCACATGTGTTCTTGATTCAAACCCATTTCCATGTTGTTGGTATTTGCATTAGAGTGTTCATTTAGAGTCTCTCCTCAGTCATATCCCCTCCACTCCTGTAGTCAAGCAGTTGCTTTTCATCGGTGTTTTTACTCCCACAGTTTATCTTCTGCTTGTGGATAGTGTTTTTTAGATCCCTGCAGATTGTTCAGGGACACTGCATTGCCACTAATGGAGAAGTCCATTACCTTTGATTGTACCACAATGTATCAGTCTCTGTGTACAATGTTTTTTTGGTTCTGCTCCTTTTGCTCTGCATCACTTCCTGGAGGTTGTTCCAGTCTCCATGGAATTCCTCCACTTTATTATTCCTTTTAGCACAATAGTATTGCATCACCAACATATACCACAATTTGTTCAGCCATTCCCCAATTGAAGGGCATCCCCTCATTTTCCAAATTTTTGCCACCACAAAGAGCTCAGCTATGAATATTCTTGTACAAGTCTTTTTCCTTATTATCTCTTTAGTGTACAAACCCAGCAGTGCTATGGCTGGATCAAAGGGTAGACAGTCTTTTAGCACCCTTTGGGCATAGTTCCAAATTGCCCTCCAGAATGGTTGGATTAATTCACAACTCCACCAGCAATGAATTAGTGTCCCTGTTTTGCCACACTCCCTCCAGCATTCATTACTTTCCATAGCTGTCATGTTAGCCAATCTGTTAGGTGTGAGGTGATACCTCAGAGTTGTTTTGATTTGCATCTCTCTGATTATAAGAGATGTAGAACACTTTTTCATGTGCTTATTAATAGTTTTGATTTCTTTGGCTGAGAACTGCCTGTTCATGTCCCTTGCCCATTTATCAATTGGAGAATGGCTTGATTTTTTGTACAATTGATTTAGCAATTTTTAAATCTGAGTAATTAAACCTTTGTCAGAGGTTTTTATGAAGATTGTTTCCCAATTTGTTGCTACCCTTCTGATTTTAGTTACATTGGTTTTGTTTGTACAAAAACTTTTTAATTTGATGTAGTCAAAATTATTTATTTTACATTTTTGTGACTCTTTCTAAGTCTTGCTTGGTTTTAAAATCTTTCCCTTCCCAAAGGTCTGACATGTATACTATTCTGTGTTCACCTAATTTACTTATAGTTTTCTTCTTTATGGTCAAGTCATTCACCCATTCTGAATTTATCTTGGTGTAGGATGTGAGGTGTTGATCTTTTCCTAATCTCTCCCACACTGTCTTCCAATTTTCCCAGCAGTTTTTATCAAATAATGGATTTTTGTCCCAAAAGCTGGGGTCTTTGGGTTTGTCATAAACTGTCTTGCTGAGATCATTTACGCCAAGTCTATTCCACTGATCCTCCTGTCTGTCTCTTAGCCGGTACCAAATTGTTTTGATAACCACTGCTTTATAGTATAGTTTGAGATCTGGGACTGCAAGTCCTCCTTCCTTTGCATCTTTTTCATGATTTCCCTGGATATCCTTGATCTTTTGTTCTTCCAAATGAACTTAGTTATGGTTTTTTCTAATTCAGTAAAGAAGTTTTTTGGTAGTTCAATGGGTATGGCACTAAATAAGTAAATTAATTTGGGTAAGATTGTCATTTTTATTATGTTAGCTCGTCCCACCCATGAGCAATCAATGTTTTTCCAATTGTTTAGATCTAGTTTTAGCTGTGTGGAAAGTGTTTTGTAGTTGAGTTAATATAGTTCCTGTGTTTGTCTTGGCAGATAGATTCCTAAGTATTTTATATTGTCTAGGGTGATTTTGAATGGTATTTTGCTTTCTAATTCTTGCTGCTGAAATGGGTTAGAGATATATAGAAATGCTGATGACTTATGCGGGATTATTTTGTATCCTGCAACTTTGCTAAAGTTGTTGATTATTTCCAGTAACTTTTTGGTTTATTCTCTAGGATTCCTTAAGTAAACCACCATATCATCCACAAAGAGTGATAGCTTGGTCTCCTCATTGCCAATTTTAATACCTTCAATTTCTTTTTCTTCTGTAATTGCTACTGCTAGTGTTTCTAGTACAATGTTAAATAATAGAGGTGATAATGGGCATCCTTGTTTTATTCCTGATCTTATTGGGAAGGCTTCTAGTTTATCCCCATTGCAGATGATGTTTGCTGATGGTTTTAGATATATACTGTTTATTATTTTTAGGAAAGGCCCTTCTATTCCTATACTTTCTAGTGTTTTCAATAGGAATGGGTGTTGTATTTTATATCAAAGGCTTTTTCTGCATCTATTGAGATAATCATGTGATTTTTGTCAGTTTGCTTGTTAATATGGTCAATTATGTGGATGGTTTTCCTAATATTGAACCATCCTTGCATTCCTGGTATGAATCCTGCCTGGTCATAGTGGATGACCCTTGTGATGACTTGCTGGAGTCTTTTTGCTAGTATCCTATTTAAGATTTTTACATCTATATTCATTAGGGAGATTGGTCTACAGTTTTCTTTCTCTGTTTTTGACCTGCCTGGCTTTGGGATCAGTACCATGTTTGTGTCGTAGAATGAATTTGGTAGAACTCCTTCTTAATAGTTTGTTTAATATTGGGATTAGTTGTTCTTTGAATGTTTGATAGAATTCATTTGTGAATCCAGCTGGACCTGGGGATTTTTTCTTAGGGAGTTCTTTGATGGCTTGTTCAATTTCTTTTTCTGATATGGGGTTTAAGGTAATTTATTTCTTCCTCTGTTAGTCTAGGCAATTTATATTTTTGTAAGTATTCATCCATATCACCTAGATTGCCATATTTGTTGCCATATAATTGGGCATAGTAGTTTTTAATGATTGCCTTAATTTCCTCTTCATTAGAGGTGAGGTCTCCTTTTTCATCTTGGATACTGTCAATTTGGTTTATTTCTTTCCTTTTTTTAAATAAACTGACTAGTATTTTGCCTATTTTATTTGTTTTTTCAAAGTACCAGCTTCTAGTCTTATTTATTAAATCAATAGTTCTTTGACTTTCAATTTTATAATTTCTCCTTTGAGTTTTAGGATCTCTAATTTAGTATTCATGTGAGGATTTTTAATTTGTTCACTTTCTAATTTTTTAATTTGCATGCCCAATTCATTGACCTCTGCCCTTCTTAATTGGTTAATATATGAACTCAAGGATATAAATTTCCCCCTGAGTACTGCTTTGGCTGCATCCCATAGGGTTTGAAAGGATGTCTCATCATGGTCATTTTCTTCAATGAAGTTATTAATTGTTTCTATGATTTGTTCTTTAACTAACTGGTTTTGGAGAATCGTATTGTTTAATTTCCAATTAATTTTTGATTTACCTCTCCATGTTCCCTTACTAATTATTATTTTCATTGCATTGTGATCAGAGAAAGTTGCATTTATTATTTCTGCTCTTTTGCACTTGTTTGCAATGTTTTTATGCCCTAATACATGGTCAATTTTTGTGAATGTACCATGTGCTGCAGAAAAGAAGGTATATTCCTTTTTGTCCCTATTTATTTTCCTCCACATGTCTACTAACTCTCAACAAAGCTTTAATAACTTAAAACTGCATGAAGACTTTTGGGACATCTTTTTATCAAGCTCAATTGCATTTAACTTTTCAGAGGCTAAGAGGCTTTATTGTGGAGTAGAAAAAACACAGGGCAGGGAATCAAGACATTTTAGTTCCTTTCTTATTCTGTCACTAATTCGTTGTGTGATCTAGAACAAGTCCTTTATTCTTTGGACCTTATTTTCCATTTCTTCAAAAAGAGGGGCATGGGATACCACTATTTCTACTTTGTGTTTCAGTAAGGATTTTATTGTCATTTGCAAATAAATATTTTGTAGATCAACTTCACTTTGAAAACTTATCTGATTCATCAGTTGGTTATGATAAGTATGATATTAAAAGTATAATCAATAACATCAGAAATTCTAACTTCCTTTTACCAAATCTCTTTCCTATGGAAACTTACCCCTGGAATAAGTTGTTTCCAATTTTGTCTCATGTAACAACTTTAAATCATGTTTTGTGCCTGTCCATAGCATTACTCAGTGCCATATGAAGCATTGCTCTCTTTGAAAGAAAACATTCATTTAGCAAGTGTGATACTTGGATGAAGTCATGGTGAGCCAAGACTAAATTTAATGATATATCCATAAATCACCAAAATGGGCAGTGATTTTAGGGAGCTGAGTTAACTCATCCTCTAGATTTATTGATCCTATCTGGAAATAATTAGTACCCGAGGAATTGCAGAGCTTCAGAGCCCAAGGCTTTAGAAATCAGAGTCTAATTTTGTTTAATAACAAAAACAAAAAACAGATGAAATAATTGAGGCCCAGACAGGTAAAGTGATTTGCCTAGCATCTGAAGTTGGCATAGATCATAAATGCTTTCACATGGTTTTACTTGAAAGATGTGGAGGGTTGGTTAGGAGGTAAATGCTATTTGCAACAAGTTTCCGGTGCCCTGGAGGCTATTTTAGGATCAGTCCCAGTGGAAACCTAAGCAGAAGCAAAGAACCGAATCTGATCCTCCAGGATCAGGCTGCAGCTCTACACAGGCTCTTTAATAGCATCCTGATTGGTACAGGTGTAGGGTTACTTTTTGAGAATGGATTAAATTGCCTATAGGTAATGAGGCTTTATGTTCCCCTACTAACAAATACATTAACCTCAAATATAAGTTATAAGATTAATTTGGCTTGATAATCCCCTTCTTTCCTTTTCTAGATATGTTTCCTAAACAGGAAGACATCTTAAAACTTTGGCAAAGAATTCAATTAAATAATGGATGCTAAGTGAAAAGAGTAAATATTAAAAATTCCTGATTATCCCACAACTATGTGTCTGAGGTATCCTTATGGACTGATGGGTCAGAGCCCATCTGCAGATTCTATTTCTATTTGAGCTGGAAGAAGGACCATTCAAGAAGTAAATGTAGACATGGATTTATTGTGCAGAGACTAGTAACTGCAGCACTAGTCAGCTAGTCAATAAGCATCTCCCTAAGGTGTCAGGGATCTTACTAAACACTGTGATGTCCCTATCTTTTAAAAGTACTATTCATTGCTTAGAGTCATTCTCTTCAAGGGTTTAAAACTATAATCCTCTTCTGTGTTGATTTTCATACCACAGAATCACAGCTATTACATAAATTCAGGATAGGATTCAGAAATAACTGAATCAACACTAGTTAAATCTCTGCCGTTATCAATGACTTTGCCATTGAACTCTTCCATACCCCTCACAGACACTTAAAGCTGTCTCAAGTCAGTTAAAACTCCTTAGAGCAGTATTGGTGAACCTATGGAACAGGTGCCAAAGATGACACATAGGGGGCTCTCTGTGGGCACTCGGCAGCCCTCCTCTGCCTTCTCCCAGAGTTTGTTATCCTCTCTCCACCATTCCTAACCACATTTTTCACATCCCCCACCCCTCTGCCCAGCAACCCAATGGGAGAGCACAGGGGGTAAGGTGGGTGGTATAAAAAATAGACTCAAATACAGGACTACAATCCCCACAAGCCTTTGCTCCACTTCCCCAGAATGCCTTGTAATCTCACCTGGGCCGAGATCGAGAAGGTATTTAAGCTGATTCAAAGGCTTTTGAGAGGCTTGGCTCTTTTTGGACTTCCATTTTGGAGCAGGTGGTCTCTTGCATGAGGTTATTTTGTCTAGGCCTCTGGCCTAGGCACATGTTTCTTACTTGTATATTTTTTAATTTTTAACCTTTAATAAACCTCTAAAAAATATAATACTCCTTGCAGAGAGAAACTAATTTCTACCTGCCTCAGTCTCCCCATCTCCCCTAAATTTTAACTGTTACAGTGGCTCACAAGTGGCAGAGCTAAAGGGGAGCAGAATGCTGGGGCCACTGCCCTCCCTCGTCTACACTGAGGACATTCCTCACTTTACCCACCCCTCCAACCAGTATCCCAATGGGAGTGCTTTCTCCCTCCCTGTGTGAGGTAAGAGAGGGGGGAGATGAGCCCAGAACTCAGGTGGGGGGGGGCAGAACACAAGACCTGGGGGAGGGTGGGCACAGAACTCAGTTGGGGGAGGGCAACATTCTGCCTCTAAAAGATTCACCATCACTGTCTTAGAGAATGCCCTTTTTATATTGAACTGATAGAAACCTTAAAGAGCCATACATGGAAAAACAGTGTTAACTTGAATAGTGGGTTATCTGTTAACCTACTTTATGAAATTTTCAAAGAAAACATTTATGTAATTTAATAGTTATTAGTTGGCATCTTTGAGAACTTTAGGAAGGTAAAAGCTTGAAAATAATCTCCTTAGACAGTAGAAATGTTCATAACTAAACATGGGATAGGGATCTATTACAGAAGACAAAGCAAGCAATTTTGATTACATAAAATTTTTTAAAAAGTTTTATGCAAACAAAACAAATGCAGCTATGATTAGAAGAGAAGCAGATCAGTAGGGAAAATTTTTGTAACAATTTTTAATGATAAAGATTTAATATATAACAAAAATAGAGAACTGATATAAATTTTAAGAACAAGAGCTATTCCCTAATAGATAAATGGACAAAGGATATGAGGAGGAATTTTTCAAAGGAAGAAATCTAAGCTATCACAAATATAAAAAATATTCAAGTAACTAATAATTAGAGAAATTTAAATTAAGTAATTCTAAGGTTGTACCTCAAAATGACAATTATTAGAGCAGATATGGGAAAATAGATACATTAATGCACTAAATTGCCTATAGGTGATGAGATTTGATGTCCCACTACTAATAAACATGTTGGCTATATGGTTAAGCTGTTAATTGTGCACCATTCTAGAAAACAATTTAGAACTAGTCCCCTAATGTTGTGAAATTTTGACTCAGCAATGCCACTTTTAGACCTATACCATAAAGATATTATCCACTGTAGTTCTTTTTGAAGTATCAAGGAACTGGTAACTAAGGGGGTACTAAGGAATTAGCTGAACACATTGTAGCATATTAATTTAATTACTATTGAGGTGTAAGAAATGACAGTTTCAAAAAACCTGGGGAGATCTATATAAACTGATGCAGAGTGAAGTGAGCAGAGCCAAGAAAACAAATTATATAATTTCAACATAAATAAAAACAATTTCTGAAAGATTTGAGAACAATGATCAGCTATAATTCCATATAACATATAATGAGGTATGATACTTCTTGCCAGAGATGATGGATTTAAAATTCAGAATAAGACTTTTTGTTTTTTAGAGATAGTCAAAGTCAACATTATTAAATCCAGATACTACATTAAACATGGGGATGCAAGAAAAGGAAAATGCTAGTCCCTACCCTCAAGGACTTCATAATCTAAGAGAGGATGTCAACTTGGAAAAATACAGAACCACTAGAGCAGTCAATAAAACAAATCTTTAATCAAAAAAAGAGACAAGTCCTTAATATTCGGCTACCACACAGAGACCAGCAGTAAATTCCACATAGAGTCAAAACACCAGGGGCTCTGGGGACAGTGTCTCTGACAGAATCACTGTCAAAGATGATTCTCCCAAGAATAATAGAACATATATATATATATATATATATATATATATATATATATATATATATATATATCTTATATACCTTTTGGGGAACAAAGGACAGGGAAATAGATTGACATTACCATGGCTACAAGGAAATGAGAAGTCCTAGACTGGAATATCAGGGTGAGACTGATGCTTTACAATGGACACAAAAAGAAGAGTCCAGCCAAGGGTTGGGCTATCTGGGAGAGGACTTTGATACAAAGGGAGAAACTTCCAAGACAAAAAGTGTATTTAAAATTTGATTATATCTACTAGACCCACCTAAACTGGGATTATTAAGTACTTTAAAGGTTATTCTTTAGCCAGGGACCAGATAGGTCTGGAACTTCCCTCAAGGCAAGTTCCCAAGGAATAGGAGCAAAATTGAGGTTCCCCAAAACCCAGTTGACAAGGAGATAACATGCAAATAGCCATGTACATACAAGTTATACACAGAACAAATTAAAAAATAAGTAATAGAGGGAAGGCACTAGAATTAAGAGGGATTATGAAAGGTTTCCTATAGAAGGTGGTATTTTACCTGGGACTTAAAGAAAGTCATGGAAGCTAGAAGGTAGATAAAAGAAAAGAGCATTTCATGCATAAGATAGGCAGTTAAAATGCCCATTTCCAGGACATGGGAGTGTCTTCAAGAAACAGCAAGGAAGTCTGTATCATTGGAATGAAGAGTAAATTGGTGGAGAGGGTAAGGTGTAAGGAGTCTGAAAGGAAGGAAGGAAGAGCACCTGGTTAGGAAGGGATTTGAATGTTAAACAAAGGTTTTATATTTGATCCTCCGGGTGATAGGGAGCCATTGGAGTCCATTGAGTAGAAGGTTGGCATGCTCAGACCTGTCCTTTAGAAAGATCACTTTGAGAGCTAAGTGAAGAATGGACTAATGCAGGAAGAATGGCAGGCAAACCAACCATTAAGCTATTGGAAGAGTTTAGGCATGAGGTGATGAGGGCTTGCAACAGGTGGTAGTAGTGTAAGAGAGGAAAAAAGGGTTGTATACTAGAGATATTATGAAGGCAAAAAACTACAAGACTTAACAATTGATTGAACATGGAGAAGAGGAGTAAATGAAAGTAAGGAGCTGATGAGAACATCTACACAATGACAAATGGACAACTATGGCTGATAGGATTAAATCAAGATCTACTATTATAACTTTACTGTATATCTTTTCTTGTAACTCACATAGTTTTTCCTCTCGTTAAATAATCTATAGTATTTGGCATGTCAAGTTGGAAAAACATAGAACTACTGAAGTACTGTCAACTTGAAATTTGGAAACCCCAAATTTTCCACAGTCCCATGAGAATTTTTCGCAAGGGAGGTCTTCAACTTTCAGGCTAACTAAACTTTGGGTTCCTTTAGATTCTACATTGACTCTACTTATAGGCCTTTTGTCTCTATGACCTCTTGTGCCATAGCATTAAGATCTGTAAAGAACCCTTTTAACATCTACCTCTCTATGTCCCTCAATTGGGGAATGGCTGAACAAATTGTGGTATATGATGGTGATGGAATACTATTGTGCTATAAGGAATGATGATCTGGAAGCTTTCTGTATGAACTGGGAGAACTTCAATGAACTGTTGCAGAGTGAAATTAGCAGAATCAGAAGACCATTGTACACAGAAAGTAAAACACTGTGGAAAAATCCAATGTAATGGACTTTGCAATGCAACAAACCAGGACACTTCCAAAGGACTTAGGTAAAAGAATGCTCTCCAAATTGAAAGACAGAATTAAAGGAATAGAAATGTGAAAGCAAAACATATGACATCACTTATCACATGTATATGTGGTGGGTATGTGATTTTGGGTTTAGGCTTTTAAAAAATTACTTTATAGCAAAAATGAATAATATAGAAATAGGTATCAAGTGACATTTGTACAATTCAGTGGAATTGCTTGTTGGCTCTGGGAGAGGGTATAAGGGGAAGGAAAGAGAAAGAAAATGAATCATGTAAACATGGAAAAATATATTTTTAAAAACATCTCCCTCTCTATTGGAATGTAAAAAGTTTATTTTTATAAAGTCCTTTCTGATCATTCACTTTGTTTACTGTTTTACTTTTCTCTTCTTCCTGTGATTGTATTTCAAAGTTCCTTTTCACTTTGAATTTTATAAAATCAATGATGTCTAAAAGCCTTTTATTTCATGGATGATCCATTCTTTCTCCTTGTAGTGTTATACTTAATTTTGCTTATAAGTTTTTCTTGTTTATAGATCTTTATCTTTTACCTTTTAGAATAATTCATCCTATGTTTTTCACTTCTTTTTTAGCAATAGTTACTAAATCTTGTGCAATCCGATTGTAATTCCTCAGTATTTTAATTCTTTCTGGCTGTTTGTACTATTTCTTTTCTTTGTCTAGAAGTTCAAGCAATTGTTTCCATTAGATCACTTCTACTGTCTTTTTCACATTCTCAACTCTCATTCACCCACCCACTCACCCATTCTGGTTCCTCTGCATAGCACTTAAGGTTAGAGAATAAAGAGGCTGCTATCAATTTGCCTATCTGAAGTTTCATTGTCTTGAAGATGTTCCATTTTAGCATGAGAATTCTGTGAAATATTATAGAGAAGTGTGCTACTAACTCTCAAGAATTGAAATGGGGGAGAGGATGGGGAAAATAGCAGTATGATGTAGAGTAAGAGTTCTTAACCTGGAGTCTATGAACTTTAATTTTTTTTTACAAGTCTATTTCAATGAAATTGATTTCTTTCATAATCCTATCTTATTTTATGTGTTGGGTTTTTTTTTTCTTCTAAGAAAGAATTCACACCTTTGGCAGGGGTATGTGGATACCAATTTACTCTCTGGACTAGTTCACTCCAAAATTCTGCCCTTAGACTAGCACCACTAAATGCAAAGACTACTACTTTGCTGTTATATTCAAATTCTTCTCTGGTGCTAGGATAATGTCATTGTAGGGAAAAGATATTCTCCTACTTTACCACTTTAATTCTTGAGCTTTCCCCAAAGTATTCCCATTTACATGAAACAGCCATGCATAAAAATGACTTGTTAATCTTAACCATAATCTTAGCAATAAGGCAAAAGAAATAGTAATAATACCATAGGTACTCATGTGTTAAAGCAAGTATATGAATAATAAAATAGATCATAATCCACACATAAACTTGTATCGCAATCTCCTACCAGTGTGCTCATATCTGTAAGAGAAGGGGTATGCAGTTTAAAAATGTAGCAGCGCAGTCTATAAGGGAGGAAAATTCCTATGGGTAGCAAAACTCTGTACTTCAGGTTTTGATACTATTGGTTTATTTAGGAATATCTTTTGATACATGAAATCCCTTTTTTGTTAACTTCTTTTCAGTTGATCCTCTCTTCTCCCCAGATGTACAAAATCTTTTCTTTCCTATTCCAGTACATAGCATTTACAAGCTCTTTCAGCATACAACACACTGAAAAGGCCAGTTAGATTGTTACTTCATAATTGAATAGAACTTTCCTTTAAGCCAAAAAATGGCAAAACTCATCAGTATGGATATCTCTTAGCAATAAAGACTGTTTAATAAACACTGTCAGTTATTCACTTCCTCCTTGTTCAATCAAATTGTAGTAAGTTCATAGCAAAGCAGCAAGAGAAGAGAGTCTACCTATTCCTCTCACCAGGATTCTGGATTGTCCAATTAGATTTGCAGCACTAAGGTGTTTGTATAACCTGACTTTCTCTTTTCTCTCTCACCAGGAGAAGGGCAGTAAGGAACATAGGATACCTCTCAAAGGCATCATTCCTCTTAAGCTCAATGTACCCCCACTGTTAAGGGTAAATTTAAGGTTGAGGTTGAATATATTTTTTAGTGATCTCCAGGGTTTTAAATTCTAAATCCCAATGAAATACTCAAGTCAGAATGGAATTTTATGGTGGCTTATTTACAATAGAAGGAAGAAATTAAGAATGAGGGAGAAAGAGAGAGAAAGGGAAGATCTGCTCCAGCCTGGTCTGAGCCAGGGGTAGCTCAGAGACCTCAGCCAAGGGGCTTCCCAGAAGATTAAATCTAGTTTAGCTTCCAGCCACAAGGCCTCCTCCAAGATGAGGGGCCTCCTTGGAGGCTGGTGCCTTTAGAAAGGTCAAGGGAAGTCAGCCTTATCACTCTCCATGTGGTCGTTTCAAGGAAGCAGTCTGAGTTCCCACGCTCCATCAAGCCAAGTTCCACTGCAAAAGCCCTCTCACAGGAAGTGATGCAAAATATAAAGGCAGTTCTGCACATCACTTCCTGTGTCTCACATGTACCAATGGTGGCTTAAACTTGGCTTTGGGCAGCCCAGGGAGTCAGTCAGTTGTTTCTGATTTGTCACTTGCTAGTACATGTGGGTCATAGACCTTCTTCCCCCACAGTTAATCCTTAAGTGGGGGTGTATACATTCCTGGTTGCTAAAATTCTAAAGACTAAGCAGGATGGAGTAAATCTACAATTCACACACACACACACACACACTCCCCCAAGAGCAAGAGGTGGAACTGAAGTTTTTGTCCATAGCCGAAGCTTTCTGTCATCTGATTACTCTAGGTAAAATTTTTTTCAAAAACATCTCTGGCAGATTTCCACTCCTTGTTCTTTTTCTACTCCTTGCTCTCTCTTTAACCCTCACTAGTCAGATTTTTTAACTCTTTAGCTTTAGCTTCAATCTCAACGCACCTTCACTCTCAGCAGCTTTTTCTGTAACATGGTTTAAATCAGAGCTTCCTGGTACTTAGTTACTTACCTTTCACTTAAAAAGTAACAATTCAACAATTATTTAATCATGCTTAATTTAATCATGTTTAATCATATGGATAGTCATAACTATCCATATAGTTATAGGATAACTCCTTTTGTTAGTTTTAACCTCTTAAATTTTTTGTTACTTTTAATTTATATATATATATACACATATATAAAATTACATAAAATGTAACATACCCTCTTAATTTTTAGAACAGTTAATATGCAAATGAGCCAATGGAGCATAATGCCCTGCAGCTAGGAGTGCTCAAAACAATCCACCAACTTATTCAATGTCCTTGAAACTATATTTATTCAAATTCACATTTTCCCAACTATTAATAAATAAAAGTTCTTTCTCTTTGCTCTTTTAAACCATCAAACTGTTCGCATACAACTGGGGATCATCTTATATCTTTCACATGGGGATTTACATGTTACTCTTTGAGCCATGGTTCATTTTTCTGACCCAAATGGCTCAAATCTGATCTGCTGAAAATTATTCCTTTTCACCCATATTTTAACAGTTCTTATTAGTCCAGGCTTCTTTTCTGATTTCTTCCAGGCATCAAAATATTCATTTAGGACAGAAGGGGCATCTTATATCCTTGACTGGTTCATTTAAATATTTTCCTTTACATAAAAGTACTTTTTCTGACCTTTTCATCACTAACCTGCTCTATATGAAAATGACAGTATCTTAAAGGAACAGAACTTTACACAAGGGTAATGTTACCTAATAAGCTCATGCACAAACTTCTGGTAGGGAAGCTCTAGTTCTCAAAGAGATCTTGTATCTCATGGGGAATGGTAAAAGAAATTGGAATTAAGGCTAAAGAGAATAATTTTTTCCAAGTACACAGAGCCCTACTATAAGAAGAATATACATCCATTTTTTAATTTTCACAAAGGTCAGAATAAAAGAAAACAGGCTAAAATAATAGCAAGAGAAATATAGATTAGTCACCGGGAAGAATTTACTAACAGGATAATTTCACCCTTAAGGCCACTGCAGGAAAACTCAGCATATCCTTTCTTGAAGGTCTTTCAAGAATAAAAAAATAGACACATTTTTATCTGATATGATGAGGAAAATTTCATCATGGAAACAAAGAGCAGGGAAAAGGTAAATTCTTGAGATATCTTTTAATCATCTGGGAATGTGTCCTCTGGGTAATTCTCATGATTCATTGAAAGAGTAGGAGCAGCTAACTCTTCTAGCCTTTTCCTACCAAATCATAAAATCCTATGAATCTTTTTCTTCCCAGCAATGCTTGCCCACTCTTTTGTAGATGGATATGATTAATTAACTGATTGTATTTGTCCATTGTCATTCAAGCGTTGTCTATCTGGACTTGACTTAGATTTTAATCAGCTTAAAACAGGGATCATGTCTGTCTATTTAACTAGATCTGAGCACTCTCACTGGTTTGGGGGGGGGGTGTTGATTCATTGATTGGTTCCATCTTTTTTTTTTTAATAAATATCTCTGTCCAATTTATGAATTCCTAGACTTAAGTTGCTTAGTCTTCCTCCTCATCAGCATCAATAACTATGGCATTGCAATAGAATAGTAATTCTAGCTAGAGTCCTCTTGCTCTATCAGGCACTAAACAATATTACAGTAGCTATAGTCACCTTCATTGTGCAGGAATATATTATTATATATAATATATTATATTATTATGAATATTCACAAATGAATAATTACAAATGAACATAGACACAAACTCATGTAGGTGTTGTATTAATTAGAATGTGTTCCCCAGATTACATTTCCCACAATTCCCTTTTCCCTTTCCTATATGTGGGTTGTTTTGTTGAGTGAAGTTTTGAGTTTGGTTTCTGCCCACCCTCCCTCCCCTTTCTGGGCTCTCTGGCTGGACCCACATGGAGGAGGGGAGCATCTTGCTTGGTTTCCCTAGATTTTTACTTTCCCTTTGCTTCAAGATGAATTTTAATAAATAGTATTAAATATAATAGTTGGAGTATTGGATATTAATTTTAATCTTTACAACATTCTATATGACTTTTCTACTAGTTACTTATATTTGATTGGCTTCTAAAAATAAGTAAACCCATAGAATGTTAGATCTGGAAAGGACCTTAGAGGTCATTTAGCTCAATTCTCCATTTTACAAATGAGGAAACTAAGGCCCAGAGAAAGGAACTGAATTTTGATATTATTGATTCCAGTTTGCAAAATAGATTTCATTTCATTTAGCTTTTCTAAAGGAACTTTAACTTCAAAGCTATAACAAGAACAAATATACAAAGACTCCTCCCAAACATCTGGGTAACATTCCTCCTACCCCCCAATACCACCTTAGTCTTTAGGGAGGGAAAGGGATTAGGCTCACAGCTTAATTAGCTATCCTCTCCCTACAATTTCTTTCCTTAAATTCAAGTCCTAAATCTTAGGACTTCCCTGAGAGAGAACTATGATTCAGGTATTAGGCAAGTGCTAGGTAAACAAAAAAAAAATAAAAACAATCCCTTCCCTAAAGAAACTTATATTCTAATGGGAGAAACCACATCTACACAAATAGGTACATAAAAGATATATATAGAATACAATGAAGATAACTAGAATCTTATAAAGCAACATTCACCTGGGGACTCTGGCTCCAAGGTCACCATGGATTGAATGCCTGGGTCCGGGACTACTCTGATTGTGCCCAGAATGGAAAAGGACAAGCGAGATGGGCCAAAGACCCCAGCTGGACTCTGGGGGCCACAAGGCTTAAAAGGAGAGCATGGAGCACATGTTGTGAGTCAACAGGACCTTCACCTCTTGGGCACTGCTCAAAAGAGGTCACACAATATATTTTTACCTGAATCATTTGACTTGGGTTTTAGATGTTAAAAACGAGTGCCAATGTAACTCTCCTGGGTAAACTTATCTGGAAAATTGTCATATATATTTTGCTCTATTTCTTGGGGGCATTTAAAATATTTATTGATAAATTTTATAAATTGCATGAATAACTTGAACATGATCCTGGTATGTGGTTTCTGACATTTTAATCATAATTGCATTGGTTGTATACTGGTCTAGAAACAGACATAAATATTGATTTCTTCTATACCACATAAGTGGTGAAACAAAATCCACATTGAGCACCACCGTAGGGCTGGAATTTTCATCCTGCCTTTATTCTGACTTAACAATATTACCAGAAAAATATTGTTCATACACAATCAGATAGAATGATGATGATGGCATCAAGGATGATGACACTTTAATAGAGAAGCAAAGAAATAAAAAAGGGGGAAAGGAGAACTATAGCACTCATTATAATCTGTAAAGTGCTTTCACATACATGATCTCATTTGATTTCAACTTCCTTAAAGACCTATTTTTAATGCTATCTTCTGAAGGAAGGTCTTTCTCAGTCCCCTCAGAGACTATTCCTAACTTGCACCCTACTTACTCTCTTTATAGTCTGTATATATCTTGTATGTACCTATTTGTGTACATGTGGTTTCTCCCATTAGAATGCCCTTCTTGAGGGCAGGATTGTTTTCATTTTTTCTTTGTTTCCCTAGTGCTTGGCTTAATATCTGATACATAGTAAACTTTTAAAAATAATTATTGATTGGTGGATTTCTCCTCAGACAACACCTTGAGAATTTCCTTTACTATTAGATAGGCAATGAAAGGTTTCAACTTAATTTTTCCAACAGTTTTTAAAAATTAAACACCTAACATATACCTGGCACTGTGCTAGGAGCAATGGCTACAAAAGCAAAAATGAAATGATCCTTGCTCTTAAAGTACTTATATTCTACTGAGGAGATGCAATATATAAATATATTATAAAATCATTTAGAAAGAAAAGAATGCTAATAATTGGAAGAAGCAAAGCTTCATGGGTCTTTCCAAAAAGACTAGGAGAAAAGGAAAGGTGTTCATTATCATCATCACTATTCATTACAATACTAGAAATGCTAGCTCTAGTAATAATACAAGAAAAACCATTTTGAAGAAATAAGCTTAGGCAAAGAGGAAAGAAAATTCTCACTTTTCTGCAGATGACATGATGATTTACTTAGAGAATCCCAGTTAATTAAAAAATTAATTGAAACAACTTAAGCAAAATTGCAGGATATAAAATAAACCCACATAAATCATCAGCATTTCAGCATTTCCACATATTATTAACCAAATCCAGCTGGAAGACATAGAAAGAGAAATTCCATTTAATATAACTAGAGAAAATTTAAAATTCTTGGGACTCTACCATCCAAGATATACATAGAAACTATATGAATACAATTGTAAAATATATCTAAATAAAGATAGATCTAAATAATTAGAGAAATATTAATCACTTATGAATGGGCCAAGTTAACATAATAAAAAATAACAATACTGCTTAAATTAATTTACTTATTTGGTGCCATACCAATCAAAACTTGAAAATATTACTTTATAGAACTAGAAAAAAAATTCATCTGGAGGAACCAAAAAATCAAGAATCTAAATGAAGTAGCAAAAAAAGGGAAGTTTTTTTTGTTTTACAAAGCATTAATTAGCAATACCATTCGTTACTGGTTAAGAAATGTAGTGATTAATTAGTAGGACAGATTTGGCTTACAAAATATAGAAACAAGCATAGTAAACTATTATATGGTAAACTCAAAGATCTCAACTATTGGGGCAATAACTCATTTTTTTTAAACCTTTACTTTCTGTCTTGGTAACAATTCTAAGACAGAAGAGTAAAGGGTAGACAGATGGAGTTAAATGACTTACCCAGAGTGATATAGCTAGGATATATCTGAGGTCAGATTTGAACCCAGATTTGATTCCAAGGCTGGTGCTCTTTCCACTGTGGCAGCTAGCAGCCTCAATGACTCACTATTCAACAAAATTGTTGTGAACCAGTATTGGAGAGCAGTGTGACAGAAACTAAGTATGTGTCATTTCACACCATAGTGAAAGATAAGCTCCAAATAGGTATATGACCTATACATAAAGATTGACCTCAGAAAAAAATTAGAACAAGGACAAAAATTACCTGTCAGATCTATGAATAAGGGAGGAATTAAAGGCCCAAGAAGAGAGAGAATAACAGAAGATAAAATGAATAAGTTTGACTACACAAAAATTTTAAGTTTAAAAGTTTTTGAACAAACAATGTAGCTACAATTAGAAGAGAGGTAGGTAAGTTGGGGGGGAAATCTTTCTAGTAAGTTATTCATATAAGGGTATCATTCTAAGAATATATAGGGAACTGATTCATATTTATAAGAATAAAAGCCATTCCTCAATTGATAAATTGTCAAAGAAAATGAAGAGGTAGTTTTCAGAGGAAGAAATATAAGCTATCAATAGCCATATTAAAAATGCTCCAAATTATTAGCAATTAGAGAAATGCAAATTAAAACAACTCTGAAGTTCCACCGTATAACTATCATATTGGCAAGATTGATAAAAAATAAAAGAAAATAACAAATACTGGAGGGACTATGGGAAAGATGTTACATTAGAACACAGTTTGTAAATGATGAATTGTTCTAGCCTTCTGGAATGCAATTTGTAAAGGATCCTCCAAAAATTACTAAACTGTACATACCTTTTGAACTAGTAAAACCACTTTTAACTTTGAACCCCAAAAAGATCAAAGAAAGGTAAAAAGGACCTGCACAAAAAAATTTATACCAACTCTTTTTTTGTGGTGGCAAAGAATTAAAAACTGAGGTGATGGGTTGAGGTGGAGAGAATGCTTATCAATTAGGAAACATTTGAATAAGTTATACAATTAGATAGCAAGGTGATGGACTCAGAGTATAGACTGATATATTTTTAAAAATATGGCTAATGTGGAAATTTGTTTCACTCGACCATACAAACTTGTAGCAGAGATTTTGTTTTTCTTGCTTTCTCAAGGGGGATGGAGGCTGGAAGGGAGAGAAGGAAGATCTTCATGAACATAAAATAAGATTTAATTTTTTAAAAGGAGCTAGAGTAGACTCTGAACTGGGCTTTTGAAGGAATATAGCAATCTCTGAAGTAGAGAAAAAGGAATGCATTTCATCCATAGGGGACTCCTAGTACAAAAGCAAGAAAGAAAGAGCTGGAATGCTATGGACAGGGTTAAACCTAGCTAGCCAGTTTGACTGGAACAAAGAATCCATGAAGGGAAATAATATGAAATAAGATTTCCAAAATAGGTAGAGGCCAGATTACAGAAGACTTTAAAGGTCAATCTGAAATTTTTCTGGTTTATTCTAGAGGCATGAGAGTGTCATTGAAAATATTTGAATAGGGAGGAAAGGAGGAGGATGTGGTCAGATCTGTATTTTAGGAACATGAATTTTGGCAGCCATGCAGAGGACAGTTTGGAGAAGGGAGAGGCTGGAATCAAGGATGCCACCAAAACAGTTAGGTGAGAGTTGACTAAGGCATGAACTATTTCTTTAGAGAAAAAAAAATTTTTGAGATTTATGAAGAGTGAGACTGAGAATGGAACTCTAAAGTGAAAACTTATTTAAAAGTAGGTAACATGAGTTAGTTTAGGCTAATTTAGTTAGGTGGCAGATGCCAAAAATTAAAATTCTCACATGCAACCCTCTGCCATAAGGAAAATAAGTAGATTGTAAAACTCTCCAAAGAGAAACAATAATCTTTGCTTTGAATTCCTATAAAACCCCAAAGCTAGCAGCTATCCTTAGATGATCAAAGCAATATTTAGCCTTGAAAAGGGGATACAAAGGATTTTTTTCCAGATTCTTTTGACCTATTTACCAACGCATGTGAACTTCAGCATTTGATTCCTTAAGAGGTATGAATTCTAGTTCCTTCCAGGAAATAAGATCAAATAGAATAGGCACAAAATTTTGATGGAAACTTACCAGCCTCAGTACTTCCTTTCATTTCATTGGAGGGAAGATGAAATAAATTTTACCATGCTGAACAATTTGACTCAACCGTAACAACTTGAAGATTCATGATAGGTAGAGAGATAGACAGACAGACAAATAGATAGATAGATAGATAGATAGATAGATAGATAGATAGATAGATAGATAGGTAGGTAGGTAGGTAGGTAGATACACAGAGGCAGATAGATAATATATAGAACAAATTATAGATAGATATATAGATATGTAGATAATATATAAATGATAGAGGATAGACAGATATATAGAAAAAGTAGATGAAAGATATCATACAAATAGAGAATAGATGGATGGTAGATGATAGAGATGATAGAAAAATATAGATATATAGAAGAGACAAATGATATACACATAGGAAGAATAGATGTATAAATATATACAGATAGATATACAGAGAATAAATAGATGGCAGATGATAGATTATATAAAAATTAATACAGATACATAGAATAGATAAATGATAGATGCAGATATATAGAATAGATGGTAGATGATAGATACATAGATATACATATATGTATCTAGAAAGAATGATTAGAGAATAGGTAGATGCAGATTATATAATAGATTACACATACGTAGATACCTATATATCTATATATAGACTAGATAGATGATAAATAATACATGATTGATAATTTATTAAATGATTACTGTGTTCCAGGTGTTGAGCTAATGGCTGGGGATACAAATATAAGCAAACATGATAGTCCACACCCTTAAAGTACCTATATTATTATGGGGGGGAGGGGATAATGCAAAAAGGAGTGGAAGAGGAGCAAATATTATTCTCTTTGTGACCTTGAACATGTCATTTTATCTCTTTTGTGGCGCAGTTTCTGAACCTGAGAAATGGAAATGATACATATAGTATGTACTTCACAGTGGGATTGTAGGGATGGAATATAAGCATGTATTAAAGAATCGTTTCAATTACAGCAACATTTATTACAATATTATGATAGATGATACAGGTGGTGGCTCATGGTGCCATTTTTACACCAATCCATACCTGAGGTTTATATGTAAAATTGAGGGTAAAAATAATGGCTTAGGGGATTCCCAATATTTGCATCTAGTTCTATCTATCGAGTATAATTTCAGTGTAACAAGAACCCAGTGTAACTGGGCTCTCTGGTTATTTCAGCCCACTCTGCTAATGGTGTCCAGGGCCTTCTATATCTGTTTTTTAATGGTCAGGATTAGGGACCAGCTGTTTTCACCAATTGAAATGCATAGAGTTCAGTGTTTTGCATATTGGTAGGAGTTTACAAACCTCCTTGATCCATGGCAGTCAGCTCAGTGTTTGTCACTCAACCTCAGCCTATTTACTTGCAAAAGTGGCTAAGATCTCTAGCTCTCAACTTGGTGACTTTCTCTGACTTTTACCTTGCCTCTAACTTCTCATTTAGTCATATGGACTATAAATTGTAAAATAGACCCAGATTTAGTCAGATGAGCTGTTGTTGGGGCTGGATGGTCATAGGGAGGGACCTTATTTTGCTCTACTTTGACAGGCCCCTGGAGAGCAAATTCTCTTGAGGCTCCTGATCCACAAAGTTAGTTCCACTTAATCCTATTTGATTTTCTTTATTGTTCTTCAGTCATTTCAATTATGTTCAGCTCTTCCTGAACCCATTTATTTAGGGTTTTCCTGGCAAAGATACTGGAGTAGTTTCCCATTTCCTCCTCAGTTTCACTTTGCAAGTGAGGAACTGGGACAAACAGAATTAAATGACTTGCCCAGGGTCATGTAGCTAGTAAGTGTCTGGAGGCCAGATTTGAACTCTGGAAGATGAGTTTTCCTGGCTCCAGGCCTGGCACTCTATCCACTGTGCAATCCAGCTCACCTTCAATTGGCTGTTAATTAGCACCCCAAAATCATGTGAATAATCTCAATCTCCTAAATGATCACCCTGGTGCAATTATCAATAATAGGGAAATAGGTCTTGATCAAGGATACATGTAAAACCCATTGGAATTGTGCATCTGTTGGGGGGAGGGGGAGGAGAAGAGGGGAGGGAAAGAACATGAATCATGTAACCATGGAAAATTTTTCCAAATTAATTAATTAAATAAAAATTTCAATTAAAAAAAAATCTCAATCCCTACCACCTTCTCATGCTCACTGTCATATGTTGTTTTGCTCTCTGGAGAAGAGGAGGAAGCATGGGGCAGTGGAGAAAAGGTCCTTGGATTTGGGGTCCGAGCTCTGTGTTCACATCCCATCTGTGGCATGCACTACCTGTGTGATTTCTGTGTCTATGTCCTCATTTTCAATATAAAGAGGGCCTGGCCAATGGAAAGCTCTATCCTCAAAGCAGGAGCTGGGGTGTTTAGCCTGCTGCTGGCCCCCTTGGAGAGGATCTGCTCCTTGATTTAGAAAATGCACACGTTGGTTCTATTTGGCTAACAAGATGGTGAAGAAAGGAATTTTTTTATTGGCTCTTCAGCCATAACTAGGATACATTTAGAGGTGCTTACCAGCCTAACAGAGCCTCTTTTCTATTTGGCAGGTGGCACGAGCGAGGAGGTAAGAATTGCACTCAGTCACTGGTGGGGAGCAAAGATTCAGATCTTTATTTCCCAACCAGGGATGCCACTGTGTGGCCTGGGAGTGCTGTTGCTGTTTTCTTTGCTGTGTCTATTCTTCCTGCTTTGAAGAGAAGGAACACCAGAGGAAACTGTGATCTTGTGAACTTTATAAGACTGGCACAGCAAATACCAGAAATCCAAGAGCTGAGGTCCATGCCATATTTCGCAGTCAGGACAGAGAGTGATGAATGAAGACTTGAACAACCTGTCCGACAGCATAGAAGGAAGGCAGCCAACAGAGAACTATAGCAACTGATCCACTGGCTAAGTTGAATTTGAAAATGAACTCAGTGGGACTAATTCTGTAGAGTGACTGCTTTAAGTATGAGCCCACTCCCCCAAGGGAATGAGGTGGGATAGGGTAGAACATGCCCCATGTTGTTGGAGTACATAATAGGTGCTTAATAAGAAATTATTGATTGATGATTATTAATTGTTTATGTGAAACTGTGGCACTAATCACTAGCAGATAACATTAAAAAGAATCATTAACAGATAATGTAAAAAAGAAACTGTGGCACTAATCACGAGTAGATAACATAAAAAAGAAAATTTTAAAAATGGACAGAAGCCAACAGCATTTATTTATTTATTTATTTTGGGGGGGGGGAATTTTATTTAATTAGTCAATTTAGAACATTTTTCCTTGGTTACAAGAATCATATTCTTTCCCTACCCTCTCGCCACACCTTCCTGTAGCCGACCACAATTCCACTGGGTTTTCCATGTGTCCTTGATCAGAACCTATTTCTATGTTGTTGGTGTTTGCACTAGATTGATCATTCAGAGTCTACATCCCCAGTCATATCCCCTTGAGCCATGTAATCAAGCAGTTGTGTTTCTTTGGTGTTTCTACTTCCATAGTGTTTCCTCTGAATGTGGATAGTGTTTTTTCTTGTAGATCCCTTCGCGTTGTTCAGGATCACTGCATTGCCACTAATGGAGAAGTCCATTACATTCGATTATACCACAGTGTATCAGTCTCTGTGTATAATTTTCTCCTGGTTCTGCTCATCTCACTCTGCATCAATTCCTGGAGGTTGTTCCAGTTCACATGGAATTCCTCCAGCACAATAGTATTCCATCACCAACATATACCACAATTTGTTCAGCCATTCCCCAATTGAAGGGCATCCTTTCATTTTCCAATTCTTTTTTTCCACCACAAAGAGCGCAGCTATGAATATTTTTATACATGTCTTTTTCCTTATTACCTCTTTGGGGTACAAAACCAGCAGTGCTATGGCTGGGTCAAAGGGTAGGCGGTCTTTTAGTGCCCTTTGGGAATAGTTCCAAATTGCCCTCCTGAATGGAAGCCAACAGCATTTAGAGAAAGATACCCTTAAAGTCCTCAGGAGTACCCTTAGAACCCCAAGACAGAGATGTAGCTGATGTCACTTGGAAAGTTACCAGAAATCTCATTACATTTAGAATGATGAGGTTGGACCGAAGAACCTGGAAGGTCCTTTAATACAGGGGATCTGAACCTGGAGTCACATAGTGATGTATTTTAGGAGATGATTTGTTACCAATTCTTAGGAGTTACTGATATATATGACTTTATTTTTCCTGGGAACAGACACTTCCTTTGTGTTGTCTTGAATGAAAGAACGATGAATAAATGAATGAATACCTGGCACCTGAGTACACAGGAGGGCTTCAACAAAAGTTGAATTAATTACTATGTATAAGTAGCATGAAGCTACTAACTTTTTTACTTCACTGATGGTGTTAACAGAGCATGACAATATTAGCCCTCTGAAAAGCTTCTCATTAATCCTCATAACAACTCTGTAAGGTTGTTGCTATTATTATCCTCATGGAAACAAATAGAAATTAAGGGACTTGTGTGGATACACACAGCTAGTAAATATCTGAGTTCGTATTTGAACTCAGGTCTTTCTGATTCTAGACCCAGAGATCCATCCACCTAGCTGCCTCAGTGGTTTCAAGAAATTTTCTACTCAGGTGCTAACTACAGGAAATATACTTTCTTTTAAAAAATAATTAATTAATTTTGAATATTTTTCCATGGTGATTTGATTCATGTTCTTTCCCTCTCCTCCCCATCCCTCCAGCAGCCAATGAACAATTCCACTGGGTTTTACTATGTCATTGATTAATACCTATTTCCATATTATTAATATTTGCAATAGTGCTTGTTTAAAGTATATATATCCCCAGTGATATCCCCATCGAATCATATGATCAAGGAAATATTTTTCTTCTGTGTTTCTGCTCCCACAGTTCTTTCTCTGGATGTGGATAGCATTCTTTCTTACAAGTCCCTCAGAAATGTCTGGGGTCAGCCTTGCTGCTAGTAGAGAAGTCCATTACATTTGATTGTGCCACAGTGTATTCATCTCTGTGCACAACATTTTTTAAAAATTTAATTAATTAAATAATCAAGACAGGAAATCCAATTTCAACCAGGATAGAAGGAAGAGGAGCAAAGAGAAGAGAGAAGATACTTTTCCCCCTTCTTTCTCATGATCTTGCTCCTTCCCACTCATCTCCAAGAGTGTTTCTAATTAATTGAAGTGACCTATTCTTATCTATAGAAACCATATGTTATTTCTAAACCTTATGATATTTTAGTTACAATGCTAATATTTAATGTGTGCAAAATATAGCAACAATAACAAATAATTTGAGCAGGAACTTTGTGGAATGTTTGGGAAATTCTTAAAAATATTTCCCATTTCCTTATTCATAAAAGCCAAGAAATTCCACTACTGTTTGTGCAACATGTTTTGGACTTTTACTATCCATCTAAAAAAAAAATATATATATATATATATATATATCTTTTCAGCTACTGCTTATTGACTAAGATGAACAACCCTGGGAAAAGATAGAACACTTTTTATGCTGTACTTTAATTTCTGTTTGGCTTCTTTTGATGACACCTATGTCAGACGGGTGGAAAATGATAATGAAGCCTCGGGATGTCATTACTAGCTCATTTGCATCTTTTTACCAATTGGCTTTTTTTTTTAAACCAACCTTTTCTAGCTTTAAAAAAAAAAGGATTTTTTCTGATTATATTTAAAAGTGATTTTTACCATCTATTTTTCTTTTTTTCCTTTATTTTATTATTTTTATTTAGTCAATTTAGAACATTATTCCTTGAATACAAGAATCATATTCTTTCCCTCCCTCCCCTCCCCCAACTACCCATAGCCAAAGCATAATTTCACTGGGTATTATATGTGTCCTTGATCAGAACCTATTTCCATGTTGTTGATGTTTGCACTAGGATTACCCTCCATTTTTCAAAAATGTGAGTGTCAACTTTTCCAGTTTGTTAGCTGACCTGGCTCCCATCCACTTTTCAGCTTTTCCTGAGGCTAAAACTCATGAGTCAACAGTTGGCACAGAGATGTGCATGTGTTTTCTGTGCATATACCCACATCTACAACAATAGTGACCATAATCAAGAAAAAGTGCTAGTAAAGATGCCAACTAATACCTGTGAGCCTCAGTTTCCTCAGCTATTGTGAAGATTGGATTTAGCTATCTCCTGATTGTAACAATGAAGATACTTAGCTCTTCCTTTATTGTGAAGATTAAATTATAATCGCCTGATTATAACAATGAAGGTACTTAGCTCTTCCTTTATTGGGAAGATTGAATTGTAATCCACAATCTATTTTTAGATTTTAATCCCCAAAAGGTGATAACTCAGTATTTGAAGTAGATCTACCCATTTTTTTTAAACCCTTATCTTCTATCTTGGAATCATTACTGTGTAGACTCCAAGGCAGAAGAGTGGTAAGGGCTAGGCAATGGGGGTCAAGTGACTTGCCCAGGGTCACACAGCTAGGAAGTGTCTGAGGCCAGATTTGAACCTAGGACCTCCCAGTCTCTAGGCCTGGCTCTCAATCCACTGAGCTACCCAGCCCCCCCCCCATTTTAATCTACAAAAAAAGTGGTAACTCAGTATTTGAAATAGATCTACCCATTTTAACCACAAAAAAGGTGCGAACTAACTACTAAAGGTGCAAACTAACTATAAATGTATGATATAACCAAAAAAGGTAAAATCTAACCAAAGAAGGTATGAACTAAAGAGTGGGCAGTCCTGGAGAGGAACGTCTGCTGTGATTGGTAGACGTGAAATTTAAGGGAGGTGACACAAGAGAAAAAGATCTTTAAAAAGAGGACCACAGAGGCCAGAAGGTTCATTTTGAGGATATTTGATTTGAGATAGATCGAAGAACTCTGACTCAGAGTTGGACTGGAGAATCAGCCTCTCGAACTTGGAGTAAAGAAGTGTCACTTGGAGGAGAGACTGAAAGACAGACACTCGGACTTGGAGTGAAGACGCTTGACTGTGGAACTGGACCCCTGGAGGAACTCGTGCAGGATACTTCAGACTGCTTCCCTTTAAGACAGTCACCGTGGTGAGTGAAAGACTGACTTAGTTTCCCCGCCTTTCTGGAGGCATGAACCTCCAAGAAAGACCCATCATCTTGAGATTCTTTTCCCTGATTAAGGTCTTAGAATTTCTACCTGGCTCAGAGGAAGCAAGAGCTCTCTCTCTCTCTCTCTCTCTCTCTCTTTCTCTCTCTCTCTCTCTCTCTCTCTATCTCTCTATCTCTCTATCTCTCTCTCCCGCTTTCTCACTTCCTTAATATCTTCTTTCTATTGTAAGTAAACTATCACAAATTCCATTTTACTTTAGTAATTCATTTTGGGATTTAGAAATTAAATCCCTGGCAACCACCAATTTAAGGACTTCAGCCCAACCACATAAAAATTAACACTATAAAATGGAGTTACGGTTGCTTGCCATGTTTGCCTCATAGGGTTGTGTGGAGATCAGATTGTATATAAAGCACTGAAAGATATACAGGAAAAAAAAAAACATCAATCAAATGTTTTTTTAAAGAGTAGGAAAAAAGCACAAAAGGAGACACAAATATCAATTTCATTACTAACTTATTAAATATGTATACACACAAAATATGTGATGCATATGTACATATGCATAGATTGTGTGTGTACATATACATCAAGCTGTGTATATTTGTTTATATATTAAACATACATATATAGAGATATTCATACCCACCTTTTAGGGGTTAAACGCCAATGAACATTTATCCTAATGGGTCTTTTGGGGCCATTCCATAGAATGTCCATCTGACTTCCACAGGCAACTACTGAAAGCACTGAAATTACATTTGACTTCTTGTTTTGAAAGGATTCAAAAATACTGAGTAATCCATTGGTCCACTACCCTGTAATGACTGAAAGAAAACTGGGGGAGGATGTATCAGAGAATACTGATCAATAAAAAGGGATCTGTACCCCATTCAGTGAAACTTAGAAAAAGGTATGAGTCTGCCCTCTCCCTCATTCTTCCTTCAACTCTCCAAGTGGCAATGTAACTCTGGACACACATTCAGGTAGGTTCAGTTTTAGGTAAGCTTTAGCTCCAAAGTGAGGGTTTAAATGCTTTTGTCTCATTGTGTCTGGCTCTTTACATTTCAGAATCACAAATAATAATTGTTTAAAACTTAAGTTTTGGTTCAGGTCTAGAGTCTCCCTAAAAAAAGGAGGTAATAATAATAATAATAATATATATATATATATATATATATATCAGATTTGTTATTCTTGTTTGTTATTCAGTTGTATCTGATTCTTTGTCACCCCATTTGGGGTTTTATTGGCAAAAATACTGGAGTGGTTTTCCATTTCATTCTTCAGCTCATTTAAACAAAATTTTTAGATGATATTTTTATCTTTTTCCTCAATTACATGAAAAAACAATTTTAACCTTCTTTTTAAGTTTGAGCCAAATTTTCACCCTCTTTCCCTTCTCTCTGAGATGGCAAGTAATCTGATATAGGTTTTAAATGTGTAATAGTGTAAAACATCTTTCCATATTAGTCATTTTGTGAAAGAGACTTGAACAAACAACATAAAAGTAAAGAAATAAAGTGAAATATAGTATGGAGTATCACTCCATCAGTTCTTTCTCTGAAGGAAGATAGCATTCTTCAGATCATTTTACAGATGAGGAAACTGAGGTAAACAGCATTAAGTGACTTGCCATATGTGGACTCAGATCTTTCTGACTCAAGGCCTGGTGCTCTATCCACTGCTCTTCCTAGCTATCTAGATATCAGATTTATAATTGTTTTTTATTGCTTCCACCTAACAGAAATACTTAATATCCATGAACATTGCCAAAAAAATTTAATAAGTAACAGCAGTAAAGTAAATTCTGTTATTTTAACATCATTTAACAACTTGCTCTTGAAGGTGTGAAGATTAAATTGACTCTCCCCTGATTGTGAAGATTAAATGAACTCCCCTGCCCATTTTCATATTTAATCACCAAAAGTGATTAATCTTTAATCTTAATCACTTAATCTTTAAGTGGGGGAGGTCTGTGACCCATGTGTGTGATGGTGAGTGATGAATCAGAATCAACTAAGTGCCCCCTGGGCAGTCCTAAGCAAAACAATTGACTATAATTTGTCCACATAAAAAGTAGAGGAAGGCACAGGAAGTGACACAAAGAAGCATCTTTAAAAGGAGTTACAACTTCCTGTGAAGGGAGTTCTCCTGTTCTTCGGAGTTCTGAGTTTGAGTTGGAAGCTGGTGAAGAATCTGCTTACTGGACCTGAAACCTTGGATTTGGTGAGACTGTTCTTAAATCTCTCCCCTTTGGTCTGACATGTTGTGAGTGAAAAGGGCTGACTCCTTTCCTGGATTTTTTGAAGGGACTAGCCTCAGAAGAGGCCTACCCTCTTGAAAGAGGCTCTTTGCATCCCCAGGTTCTCAGCTCAAGGCCAAAGCTTCTCCAGCTAAGGACTAATTAACCCTTCCTGGGTTGAGCCAGGGACCAGAGCAAAATACTTAGTGCACAAGACACATATCTTACCCTATCCTCTCTCTGATTTCTTACTTCACTCCTTTATTTATAAATAAATTGTTAAATGAGTCTCTTTGGAATTTCATAAAATTCCTGGTAACCCTACTCTTGAATAATCCAGTTCAACCTTTTAAATAAACCCTTCACATTTTCTCCCCCTTACATCTGGTGACCATGAAGGGACTAGTCTCCCCAATTGATTACAAAGGTTAATACTCGAAATATCAATAAATAAAGCAAGATGCAACAAGATTTGTTTCAGTGGAAGGGATATGGGTAGGGGAAAAAAAGTGTTTACTTGTTTACTGCAAAAAAATTTTTTTCTGTTATTAAAAAAAAAAAACAACCCACGATGCAGATTATAGGATTGTAAAATAGGCATTGACTACTTCATCTTAACTTTTTGCTATCTGACCTCTTCCTTTCCTCCCCCAACCCTCCCCACCTGCCAAGGCCATGTCTTCTGGCAAAATAGGCCAGAACTTGGCTTCATCCTTTAATCAGTAGTTTATCTCCTCTAAGAAGCACTATTTAAGAAACCCAAGAAATCCAATTTCTCAGACTCACAAGATTGACTCCAAAGCTGGACCCATCCACCTCAAGATCAATTGCTGTTTTATTTCCTATGAAAAGGATAGAAATACATAATGGAAAACACAAACAAGGTCCTCAAAGTCCAGATTTAACACCCCTAGCTGAACCCTTTTTCTATCAGGTACATAGGAACCACACAGCCCAGGGTAGAGAAAGCCATCCCTCTTCTGCCTCTCATGGGAAGTCCCATCGTTTAATAGTAAGGCCTGGATTTTATGGAAGATGCATAAGAGAACAGTAATTTCCTTTATAAGATCTGTTAAATGGACCACTGTGCCTGACTTAATGATTAATCTTCTCTGATTCAGCCTTTCTGTTTCAGCCATTATATGGTAGGGAATTAAGGTATATCTCAGGGTTGTAGGTTATTCCAAAGAGACAAATCTTTCAGTTTTGAGCACACAGGTCTCCAACAGTTGCCTAGAAAACTCAGGGGGCAAACCCTACATGGCTCCTTAGTCCATTTGCACACATGTTCCATGAAGTTTAAGTCCTACTACATGCATCCCCCTACACATACATACATTTATGCATAGATGTGTCTTTTAAAAATAAACTATGTAACAGAAATTATTTCTTATACAATCTTCTTATTCTTTGTATATCAAAATGAATTTGTTGTTGCTTAAGTTCACAATGCAATTTACTTTATAATGATAGAACAATATAAAAATATGAGAAATAATTAATATAAGAAATCTCCCCAAGACAGAAGAATGTCCCCATTTTGCAGATCGGACCAATTAAAGTCATGCAGTCAGTTAAATGTAGAATTGGGAAGACTCTTATTACTATGCTAATAGCACAGGGACTATAGTAAGTATTCATTTGAGGCTAAAATATTCTTTGGCAGGATAGTTCCAGTGTCTGGAAATTGATTGTTATTAACTGCCTCAGTCCTTATCAAGGGGGCTGGGGCAGCTCTGTCATTCTCTCTCACACACACACTCTTCCCTTCCCAGTCCCTTTCCCATTCTCCACAAACTGCATCTCTGGCTAATCTCCTATGCTGATGAAAGTTTACCATGTGCATGGATAAGGAATGAATGGATTTTATGTCTTCCATATTCAATTCAATTTTACTCCAACTAAAAACATTAATTAATCATCAATTTGTAACAGCATTATTTTATGTGGTAGGGATAGAAAAACTGATCCAATAGAGATTGGATGTCAAAGAGTTTAAAATTAAATGGGACCATACCTCTTGGCAGAGAGGTGATGGACTCTAGGTGCAGGATTAGACTTACATCTTCACAAGTGACCAGTGTGTGTATTTATTTTGCTAGGTAGTACAAAGGATACGTGCACTAGTCTTGGAGTAATAATGATTTGAGTTTAAATCCCTCCTCAGACACCTCCTAACCTTGTGACCTTGGATAAGTCACTTAACCTCTGTTTTCCCCAGTTCCTTTATCTATAAAAAAAGTCATAATAATAGCACCTACCTCATATATGTTGTAAGGATCAAATGACATAATATATGTACAAGGCTTTTAAAACTTTAAAGCACTTTATAAATGCTAGCGATTATTATTGACTTTTTATTTGTTACAAAGGAGGTTCTTCATTTTTTGTTGGTAGGGGAGAATTAGAGAAAGGAAAGAGGTGAGAGTGATATTTAAAAAAAGAAGAAAAGGGAGGAAAGAGTATTAATGAAACATCAAAAAGTATAGAGAAGAGAGTAGAAGGAAATTGAGGAGATCCAGTTAAACCAGCCCATGAGGGTGATACTACATTAAATTTAAACAAATAAGCCATACATAATAGAGACTCAATATTTCATATTAAAAACAAACCCAACAAAATAAGGAATAAGGAAAAATGAGATAAATTCAAAGAAGACAGCTGAGGAAAATGTTATTGGATGTTTTAAGATAAAAACTTCTTTAAAGAGAGAAGGGTCAAGTAACACTTCATGGTGGAGGAGAGCAACTGAGTTTTATCTCGAAAGAAGAAATGAGCTTTCCCTCTTCTAAGATAGATGACTAAGATTATAAGAAATGTTACATTTTTTAATTTAATTGAATTTTTTATTTTATTTACTCAATTTAGAGCATTATTTCTTGGTTACAAGAATCATATTCTATCCCTCCCTCCTTCCCCCTACCCCTCCCATAGCTGACGCACAATTTCACTGGGTATTACATGTGTCCTCGATCAGAACCTATTTCCATGTTGTTGGTGTTTGCATTAGGATGTTCATTTAGAGTCTACATCCCCAATCATATCCCCTTGACCCATGTAGTCAAGCAGTTATTTTCCTTCAGTGTTTCTACTCTCACATATTTTCCTCTGGATGTGAATAGTGTTCTTTTTCATAGATCCCTCCAGGTTGTTCAGGATCACTGCATTGCCACTAATGGAGAAGTCCATTACATTCGATTATACCACAGTGTATCGGTTTCTGTGTACAATGTTTTCCTGGTTCTGCTCCTTTCGCTCTGCATCAATTCCTGGAGGTTGTTCTAGTTCCCATGGAATTCCTCCAGTTCATTATTCCTTTGAGCACAATAGTATTCCATCATCAACATATACCACAATTTGTTCAGCCATTCCCCAACTGAAGGGCATCCCCTCATTTTCCAATGTTTTGCCACCACAAAGGGTGCAACAATGAATATTCTTGTACACATATTTTTCCTTATTATCTCTTTGGGGTACAAATCCAGCAGTGCTATGGCTGGGTCTAAAGGCAGACAGTCTTTTAGCGCCCTTTGGGCATAGTTCCAAATTGCCCTCCAGAATGGTTGGATCAATCTTTTTCACAACTCCACCAGCAATGCATTGATGTCCCAACTTTGCCACACTCCCTCCAGCGTTCATTACTTTCCTTTGCTGTTATGTTTGCCAATCTGCTAGGTGTGAGGTAGTTCCTCAGAGTTGTTTTTATTTGCATTTCTCTGATTATAAGAGATTTAGAACACTTTTTCATGTGCTTATTAATAGTTTTAATTTCTTTAACTGAAAATTGCCTATTCATGTCCCTTGCCCATTTATCAATTGGAGAATGACTTGATTTTTTGTACAATTGATTTAGCTCTTTATAAATTTGAGTAATTATACCTTTGTCAGAGGTTTTTGTTATGAAGATTCTTTCCCAATTTGTTATTTTCCTTCTAATTTTGGTTGCATTGGTTTTCTTTGTATAAAAACTTTTTAATTTGATGTAATCAAAATTACTTATTTTACATTTTGTGATTTTTTTCTAACTCTTGCTTAGTTTTAAATTTTTTCCTTTCCCAAAGATCTGACATGTATACTATTCTGTGTTCACCTAATTTGTTTATAGTTTCCTTCTTTATGTTCAAGTCATTCACCCATTCTGAGTTTATCTTGGTGCAGGGTGTGTTGATCCATACCTAATCTCTCCCATACTGTCTCCCAATTTTCCCAGCAGTTTTTATCAAATAGTGGATTTTGGTCCCAAAAGCTGGGATCTTTGGGCTTATAATAGACTGTCTTTCTGAGGTCACTTACCCCCAAGTGTATTCCACTGATTCTCCTTTCTGTCTCTTAGTCAGTACCATATTGATCACTGTTTCATAGTATAGTTTAAGATCTGGTACTGCTAGGCTACTTTCCTTCACATTTTTTTTTCATTATTTCCCTGGATATCCTTGATTTACTTTTTTTTTTTTTAATGAAGACTATATCAATGAAGAAGAGAGTGCAGGACAATAGCAGGTGCTGGAAAATAATCTAATTTAACTGGAGCCTGCAGTAAATGAAGGAGAGTGGTATGACATTAGTTTGGAAAGGTAAGTTTGAATTTGACTCTTGAATGCCAAGGGCAGGAGTTTGCATATTCTTCAGTAGACAGTGGGGAGCTAAAGAAGGCTTTTGACTAAAAAAGTGATAGGCTTGGAGTGCATAAAGATTACCCATCTGATGAGGCAAAAATCCCATAATGACTATCACTTATGGAAACATATGGAAGAATACTGGGCCCAAGTTTTCTCTTGGTAACCAACTTGGAATTTTCTTCTTACCATGAGTACCAGAGGGTTTTTTTTTAAATATGCTTTCTTTTAGTATGACAAAATTCTTTTAAGTAATTGAATAAAAGGAAGCAAAGAACACACAAATGCTTCCCCTTAATAGGAAGAAAATTAATCAGTGGAATAGAATAGAGTCCAGAATAAGTGACACATTTTTGGATGCCTGTTTCCTGGTAAGTAGAAATATATGTTGTGTGTGTGTGTGTGTGTGTGTGTGTGTGTGTGTGTGTGTGTGTCTGTGTGTGTTTTTCCCAAAGGGTGGTAATAAAAAGTAATATATGGTAAAAAAAAAAGTGGAGCTTCTAAAAAATTTAAAACATTATTTAGATAGTTCTATTTCTAGTTTTTGAAGTGTGAAAAGCATGCTCTTTTTTTAAAGTAAAAGAAATTTTCTAGAAACAAAAATAGGAGGAGGGTATAGCTATATATGTTATCTACTAGGAAATAGCTATAAATGTAATATATGGAAAAATCCCAAGTTTTCGGAGATTTTCTTTTTTCTTTATTTAATATTTTATTTTGATTATCAAGCAAAACACATTTTGAATATTGGTCGTTTTAAGAGCACACTCATAGAAAACCAAAACCCCAAAATAAACTATAAATACTCCAGTATAAAAGATAGTATGCTTTGATCTGTATCCATCTGACTCCAACAGTTCTTTCTCTGAAGGTGGATAGCATTCCCCATCCTAAATTTTTCAGGATTGTCCCAGATCACTGCATTGTTGATAGTAGTCAAGTTATCACAGTTGATCATTGTACATACAAAGTTTTCCCATTTCTGCTTACTTCACTCTGTATCAGTTCATGCAGATCTTTCCAGCTTTTTCAGACATCATCTTGCTTGTAATTTTTTATTATATCCAGAGAAAAGACTCAGTCTGTACCAGACAAACATAATATATGTGAATAAAATTATTTACCAATGAATATATGAAATGTAGGTTCCCTAGGTTTGGAATATCTCTTGCATCACATCTAACACATGTGCTTAGCACCTTTGTGCATTCAAGAAATGAATGAATGTAGAAACTTTGTATTATGTGACCAATTGCCACTGTATTTTTTCAGTAAAAAACAAAACAAAATAATGGATTCAACTACTGGGTTTGTATCTGAAAGAGATTTAAAAAAAGGAAAGGATCTGTTTGTACAAAAATATTTATAGTTGTGCTTTTTGTGGTGGCAAAAAACTGGAAACTGAGAGGATGTCTCTCAATTGGGGAATGACTGAAAAATTATAGTATATGATGATGATGGAATACTATTGTGCTATAAGGAATGATGAACTGCTTGATTTCTATAAGAACTGGAAAGATCTCTATGAACTAATGTGGAGTGAAATAAACAAAACAAGAGAACATTATACAGAGGAATTGACTTTGCTTCTAAAAGCAATGCAATGATCCAGGACAACTCTGAGAGACTTAGGAGAAAGAATCCTATTCACATCTAGAAAAAGAACTATGGGATTAGAAATCCAGAAGAAAACATATAATTTATCACTTGTTTATATGGGTATATGATTTGGGGTTTTGGTTTTAAAAGATTACTCTATTATAAAACTTAATAATATTAAAATAAGATTTGAGTGATAATATATGTATAAACCAGTGAAATTGCTTGTTAACTCCAGGAGGAGGAGGGAAGAGAGGGAGACAACAAGAATCATGTAACTGTGGAAAAAAAGAAAATAAATTTTTTAAAAATTTAATGGATTCATGAAGGATAATGCTTTTTTCTCACCTCCATAGCAAATTTTCTTGATTTTTGCAATGCAACCCAAATGCATGAACCCTCTAGTGAATGGACAACGTAGCTATACCCTAAATTAGTGTTTCAACAGTGTTTTGATATTTTAACATTATTTGCCTCATGTACATAAAAAGCTACAGATTAGAAAAATTTAAGGGTATTGATGGATAATTATCAATATCTCCCGGGTGCTTGAAAATATCCTCTCTCTCTCCAAATATTTTGTTAATTGTTTACAATTAATGGATAGAGGATTATAGATTTAGAGCTCAAGGTGACCTTAGATTATAGGATCAATGAACTAGAGTTGAAAGGTACTTCAGAGGTCATCTTGTCCAACCCACTCATTTTATAGATGAGAAAACTGAAGTCATCTAGCCTAAACCTTTCATATTAACAGATGATGAAACTGAGGCCCAAAGCCCTAGAGACAGGAAGACTTGGACTCAAGTCCTACATCTGACAAAAACTACTTGTATGACCTTGGCCAAGTCATTTAAACTGTTAGTGACTCTAAGACAGCTCTCAAAACTTTAAGTTACTAATAAGTTACTGATCTTCATTTTTTAAGGGAATTTGTATAGCAAGAATCAGAATTCCCTGTTCCCTCTTCCAACATCTTACCCCCATTACCATCAATTAAGCAACTCTATTCCAGAATTATTGTAGCTAGGTGAATTTAATAATTTCTAACATTTCAGAGCAAGAATAGTTTATTCTTTGTTATTGCCCATTTCTATATTAGTGATATTTTAAGCATTATCACCAATCATGTCAGGGTACCCAAACACTTTATTGCCACATTTTGTGTCATAAATTCTGGAGGTCTATTTTTAAACTCCTGGAGGCAGAAAATCAGCTGGGACTTTGTTTCATGCAGTGCCATGATCATTTACAATGCTATGTGAATAATACATATTGGTCATTCTTTACCTCTTAGTACTTTAGTTACTTATGGTGCTTAATGAATAATCAAATGTAGTTTGCCATTTTTAACATAAAAAATAAACTATTATCACACCTCAAAATATTCTAAATATTTTCCCTGTTACTTTCTGACCCCTGAAGTTCTTATCATTTGTGCATGGTTCCCATCCATCCAGTCCTATATGACTCATTTTTTTTCTTCACTAAAGCAATGTCTGTTATCTTGACATATCCATTTTTTTCCATTTCTGAAGTTTTCAACAATTTGTTAAGCTATTTTTTAAAGTGTTTCTTGAGGGAGCTAGGAAAACAATATATACAATGATAGTGTAAGTGGAAAGAACAATGAAAGGAAACTAAATGTTGTGATGATATAATGACCAGACTTGATCCTGAGAAGAAAAAGACTTTTCCTACTTTCATTAGAGGGATAGAAGACTATGATGTAGACTATCAAATATATTCCCCAGAGGCATCAATAACACTAAAAACATTAAGTGCAGGTAAGTACTGGATGGGGGAGGAGGCAGGTGCTACTTTTCTATATAAACATTCCCTCCCAAAAGAACTTAAATCATTTATAAAGGTGGCTCCAGATATTATAAGTCAGATAGGAAGTATAGGAATGGAGATCGGGCTTATATTTTGTTTTCATCTTTTCATGGGTTACAAATGACTTTTCCTTCTATCATCTTCATCCTAAGGACAAATCCTTACATTATGAAAACTTGCTGAAATAGTACAAAAGAATTCCTTTTCAGGGAGACTTTTTTCCCTCAAATATTTTCACTGTTTGTTTACCTTGAGATTTAGTTATTCATTTTGGTTTTTCACTTCTCACCAGGCTCCCTAGAAGAGCAAGAAATGATTGATTCAAACCTAAATTCTATTTCTAATTGGTCAACCCACAGACTTAGATCATTCCAGTGTTTTTACTTCCCCCATGACTAAAAAGAGTTTTAATACACTTTTCCCTTGGAACTTCCTCAGAAGTATTCAACTGGGATGATATACTTTTTTAAACCCTTACCTTCCATCTTGGAATCAATATTGTGTATTGGTTCCAAGGCAGAAGGGTGGTAAGGGCTAGGCAATGGGGGTTAAGTGACTTGCCCAGGGTCACACAGCTGAGACCATATTTGAACCCAGGACTTCCCTTCTCTAGACCTGGCTCCCAATCCACTGAGATACCCAGCTGCCCCCTGGGATGATAGTTTTACTGCTCTATTTCTCTCTGATGGGTTTAGATTTTATTCTTAGCACATGACTATTTAGAGTATCTCCCCATCTTTCCATTGGCTCACAGATAAGAATCAGAGTCTGAAGACTCTTGTCTTCATGACTATTTTCTCTCATGTTGGGAAACTGAGGAAAATACTGAGAAAAATAGCCTAGACATTCGAGGTTCACACCACCATCAGAACTTGTTAATATCAAGGAGTATGTATGAAGTAATAATGAGATCTGTGGGTCTCCTCAATTAATCTATTTCTTCCCATAAGATTTCTTTATACCTCAGATATTCAGACTATTGATTTGAACCTGGCATCTTCCCATTATTTAAATGACCTGAAAGGGACCTTAGACTATCAAATTCAACCCTTTCTACAGATCAGGAAATGAGGTTAAATGACTTGCCCAGGATCATGCAATTAGTAAGTTTTCTTTCTCACTTTCCTTTCTCCTTCCTTTCCTCCTAACTTGCTTTCTTCCTTCCTTATCCCCCCCCCCCCCTCTCTCTCTCTCTCAGCTGAAAAGTTCAGTGAGTGCCTACTGATTGATCCAATCATTGGGCAGTTCTCCATCAGGCATCATGGGGGGCAAGCTCACTATGAGACACACAATGGGTCCCAGTCTGAGACCTTTAATGAACACTGGTGTGGACATAGAAGACTGTGGCCAGGATGGCTATCAACATTACCTCCCAAAGCAGAGAGCCCAGGATCAGTGGCAGGAGGACTAGGAGCCCTCAATATTACTCTTCTGCCCCCAAAAGACAGGAGGATCTGAGACTGGGGAGGAGTCTTCCTTTATGACCAATGGATTGACTGGTCCATGAGTAACTTCAGAGGGCTCCCTAGACCCTGTCAAATTCCTCCTGGGCCAGGGCTGGCTGGACAGGCACAGCGCTCACAGCAGTGGCATGCACTGCTCATTGAAGGGTCATCCAAAAGTACCTACCTATTTGCTTTAGAAGGAAAAGGTCTTTTTCATGGTGTCAGAGGGGACTTTTGGGTCCCAAACCAGCAGGTGGCAACATATGTAGACATCTGAGTGTAGCTCAGTGAATTGCAAAGCCTGCAGGGAGAGCAGCAGAGTCTCCAACGTTATTGAGAACCATGGGTGTGCTGTGGATGGCCACTGAGAACTTCACAGGTAGCTTAGAGCCCAGGGAGAAAGAACTGGAGTTAGCAGTAGCCTTGACAGTAGGTCTACCAGGGTTCAGGGCCAGAGCCTCACTGAGAAGTCCCGCCGTCCCATGTCAGACAAGGATCCAGAAGAGACCTGGGATGGGTTGGGGCTTCTAGCCCAGTGTCTATACAGTCCACTCAATAATGGAAAGTCTCAAGCTAGGGCTGTGCTGAGGGCTGGGATGGCAGGCTGTGACTGGGTCAGGAGAACCTTTGACCTGTTCTATTTCCAATCCGGACTGGTTCACCTTTCCTTAAGCACCCTGGTGGCTCCCTGCTCGTAGGGGCTCACCTGAATGTTAGACTTGATACCTACACTCTCTAGTTGATACCTATTACTCTTTAGCCCTGCTTAATAACTGAGCTAAATTTGAATTGTTCAAGTGATCCACCATCCTCAGCTTCCTCAATGGTTGGGACTTTAGACATACACCAAGGCTAATAAGTTTCAAAGGGTTACTATTTAAGACCCTAAAAGGGACATCACTCATTGTTCAGGGGTTTGGCCTAGATCTTGGGAATGCTGCAGGATCCTCAGGGAAGACTGGCTACCATGGAGACAAGTGTTAGGGACCAGAATCAAAGGACGTGCCATTCTATGTGCCTTCTCCCAATCTATGTGTCACCTCATGTGATAAATAGTTCTAAAAGGATTTCGCCTGCCAAGATGAACACACAGAAACCATATGGATGCAACTACAAATCATTCATTGTAGAAATAAAATCAGATCTAAAAATTAAAGAAATATTAATCACTCATGATTGCTATGTGCCAATATAATAAAAACATTACTTAACTTAAGTATAAGTGGAAATTTTGTATCTTTTTAACTTCATCTCCTAGCATTCTTTCCTCATCCCAAAATTCCCTTTTCCCTTTGGTGTACGTGCATCATTATGTTGTTTGCATATAAGTTCTGTAGCTCTTCCCTCTTCCTCTCTTCTTTCATGAACAAGTTGGGTGGTTTAGATAGCTTTTTTTACTTGAGTTGTTATTAATAAAACTTTTAAAATATGACTTAGTTATTGAATATTCATTTTAATCTTTAACTTAACTTATTTTGATGGGTAAGTGGACCATTACACTGAGTGCTCAACCTGGAGACAAGAAAACCTTACTTTGAATCCTATCTCAGATACTTATGATTGTGTGACTGTGGGTGATTAACCTAACATTTCTCAGCCTCAATGTCTTCATCTATTAACTATCATTACAACTAGCACTTGTCTCTGAGGACCGTTTTGTAGATCAAATAAAAATAATATACATAAAATATTTTACAAGCTTTCAAATACTAGATAAATGTTATTTATTATTATGTATTCAGTGTTATAACAAGAAAACTACCAAAAGTTTATCTTATAGAAAAAGAAAAGACAATAACAAAATTCATCTAGAGCAGTGGTTATCAAACATTAACATCTCAGAACTCCTTTAAAACTGAAAAAATTACTGAGAATTTCCCAAAGAGCTTTTGTTCATATACATTAATTATATCTATCCAATATTTAATATATTAGAAATGAAAACATTTTAATGATATGAAATAACAGTGACCTGAAAGACCCTTTTGAAAGGTTCTTGGGGTTTCTGGGGTTCTCCAGACTAATACTTTGAGAACTTCTGGTTTAGAAGAACAAATGGTCAAGAATCTCAAGGGAAAATAATTAAAAAGAAAAAAGAAAACTGGAAAAGAAAGAAACAATCCACAAAAGATCTCAAATTATGAAGCAATAATCATTCAAATTATATCATACTGATTAAAAATAATATAGCTAGATTATAGATTAAAAAATAAAATAGCTGGGGGCAGCTGGGTAGCTCAGTGGATTGAGAGCCAGGCCTAGAGATGGGAGGTCCTAGGTTCAAATCTGGCCTCAGACACTTCCCAGCTGTGTGACCCTGGGCAAGTCACTTGACCCCCATTGCCTAGCCCTTACCACTCTTCTGCCTTGGGGCCAATGCACAGTATTGACTCCAAGATGGAAGGTAAGGGTTTAACTAATTAATGGAACAAATTATGAATACAACATATAGAAGTAAACAAATGAGAGTATAGTATTCAAAACATCAAAGGCCCTCAATTACTAGGGGTAAGAATTCATTATTCAGCAAAAACTTTGGGGAAAATTAGAAAGCAGTGCAATAGAAATTGAGTTTTGTATAATTGAAAATCTGTTACCCTAAAAAAAGAACTACATTTCCTGGGAGCCAAATGACTTCCTGTCATTACGTATTTCCTGTAGACAGAGGATATTAGAGAGTGAGCAGTCCTCTTGGGCCTCTTTCTTGGGCTTGCAGCCAGCATGATGGCAGTGGTAAGCTAAGCACAAGGACTTTAAATGGGCTAATCAGTCAGGGGCACGTGGTCTTTTATTTTTGTATCCTCTGTGAATCTTGAAATTTCTCAGACTTGTGAATGTTAAAAATTCTTCATTGGGGAATTCTCCATTGGGATAATTCCCTATTGGGAAAATTCCCCATTTAAAAAATGTGAGAAATCTACTTAGATCAGAAATGGGAAGACCTCTACTCCACCCGTACTTAAGACTGCTTTAGGGAAGAAAACTCCTTGCAGAACAATGAAAAGCACTTAAACCCATACTTAAGCCATGCCTATTTTTAGAATTATTACAAAGGGGTGCTAAGTACCTATAAAGGTCAGGTAACTTGTGAACTTAAAAGGAGCAAAGAGGAAAAAACTTACACAGAGATTCTAACCTACTCAGGTATGGATTACTAAAAGGATTAATCTACTTAGGTGTGAATTCAGAATGGGCTGTCCTTTGGAAAACGTCTACTGTGATTGGTAGATGGAAGAACTTAGGGGAGGTAACATAGGAGAAAACTCGCTATATAAGAAAAAGGACAGACTGTTGAGAGGGCTCTTGAGATATACAGGCTCTTGAGAGACCATCTCTAAGGAGGTCTTTCAAGGGAGGCTGACTCTGGCTGGAACTCCCTCTGGGGAGACTCTGTCCCCCTGAATCCTCGCTTGAACAGATCTTATGGTGAGTGATTAGGACTGACTGATGTTTTTTTTTTTTTTTTAGGGCTTAGGCCTAGGTTGGCCAGGACTGCCTGGGCCGGCCTATTCTTTTCTCATTTATTTCCTTTTTCTCTCTCTCTTTCTTTGATTCCTCATTGTATTATTAATTAAAAATCTCTATAAAACCCAGTTGACTTGGGTATATTCATAATTGGGAATATTTCCCTGGTGACTACCTTATATTTGATTTAAAACAAGACACTGTAGTGAAAACATATTTTCTACGGTCACAATTTACTCACCCACTCTTATATCTATCACAATTTATGACCCTCAACCATTTTAACTCTTACAGTTTAAGGCTCCCACTCTTTTAAATGTAACACCTCTCTATTCCTTGATTTCTAATGATCATTAATAAATCTCCAAAAATATAACATTTTTATTATTGACATTAATTTTAATTTTTACAGTTTTTGGCAACCAGGAGGGATGAGAAAAACTCGATTTTTAAAAAATAGCCTAGATAAATTTTTAAGCCATGTTTCTCCAGCCAAGGTTTTTGCCCACTCCACCCACCCACCCTCTCAAACTCCAAGAGAACTTCTAAGTTGCTGCCTTACTTCTTCAGTACCTACTTTTTGCCTGGTTGCCCTCCCTACGGCTTTGGGAGTCATCCAGCAGTCACCCTGAGGGTGAGGGTTCGCTCTGTCTAGATGTGATAATCTGGTCGAGTAATGGAGATGAGAAGCACTGTGTACGCAGGCCCACGTGCATAGGTGTCACACAGCGTTCTGCCATAGCACAGAGGTTTGCTTATTTGTAGGGTTTCAAATACATACTTCTTTGGCACATAATCAATTTTCTACATATATGTTTCCATAGAACTTAACAACAAGACGCGTAGCCTCAGGAGATAGTCAAAGAAACATTGTTGTTATAGATGAATGACATAAATAGGGTGATCTAGAGGTTAGTTCTCCCTGACCTAAGAGAATCATTGTTACTTTTGGTCAGCTTTCACAATCAATCACAATTACTTAGGAGATGTGGTAGAGTAGAGATGAGTAACAAAACATTTCATAGCGAGGTACAAGGTTAGAGGGCAATTTAATAACAGACCAAATTTGGGGTTTTTTTCAATTTACAAGTTCTATTTTTCTTGTGTTACTTTAAAGCACCTGGCAATATTGCCTGGTTTCTGTCCATAAACAGAATTCAGTGGAGTGTGTCTTGAAGGTGATTGATGTTCTTGACTTGCCTAGCTTGTAATGGGAGTGAATGTAACTTCTGTGGAGAAGGAAATGAGGGGGGCAATGGGTAGTGATCTCTAGGTTTTAATTCTGTGAATGTAATCCTTTAGGGCAATAACCTAGGGGGATTAAAGTGGGATATATATATATATATATATATATATATATATATATATATATATATATATATATATATGTACTGGTCCTATAAGTATTTGCTCTCATATTATTTCTCCTGTGTTGGGGAGAGAACAATAATCATCCATTATTGAGGGAAGTTAAAGAGTGAGAAGTCACAGAGGGGGATCAGGGGGAACCTCATTCTCTGGGGGCTGCCTTGCAGACTCCATTTCCCCAGACTGTGATCTTGTCAGCCAGTGAGGGTATGATGGCCTGGCTGTTTTCAATTTGAGGACTTTTGGCAATCTGCTTGAGCCCATGTTTATGTTCCTTATTCCTCACTGCTGCCTTTGGTTACTGCTGACTCTCCTGCTTGCTCCTAATCCTGCTCCTGTTCCTGCTCTGGCTTCAACCCCAACCCTGACTTCATTCCTGTTGGTAGCTGCTGCTGTATCTTCAGAACTTCACAAACTTGGAGCCACTCTCAGGGCAATGATAAAAACCAGGGTTTATTTTCCTTAGGCAACAATTAGCCTCCTAACTCCCTCTCTACTTGGCTGGGAAAACAAGCTGTTCCCTAGCATTTTACCTCAGGGGGGTAAGGAAGGGAAGAAGGAAGTTACTCTTACAAATAGGAAGTAAATTACAAGCATGGTGTACTCTTTGAAAGAGCAGCACCTTGCCTATTTCAAACAGCTTCTACCATTCATGAGTGCACTGATCTTTTCACTTATCTTGCCTGAGATTCAGGGGAGAAATTCATTTCCCTACAACCCTTTAGCACTTGAGCCTGCCCAATCTCTAAGATTCATCCAGTTTGAGATTCCTCAAGCCCATGTTCTCCCTCACTATTGGAAATTCCACAGTTCTGACAAAAGAAATCTGGACAGATAGAGAAAGGAACTTTAAAGAGACTGGAGGTGGAAATTTTAAGCCCTTTCAGACTCAATTTTTTATTAAAGTCTCTGTACCTTATTGCATTTTGCTGATTGTCTGCTTTAATATTTAATTTTGTTGTTTTAGGTTCATATTAATGTATTCAATACTATTCTGTTACACTGAATCAGTTTAATCTACTGTGTTTTAACTACTGATATATTCTGTTCCCTTTCCACTATAACTATACTGAATGTAGCGTCTCCTGGCCAGCAGGGGCTACAAGAAGGGATTTTCCCTTTGTGGGTTGGACCCAAGGAGGAGCAGGGAGTCTGAGAACCCTGGTGAAGAATGAGAGACACAGACAAGTCAGTATTTAGATAAGGCAGGCATAAACCCCTATGATATTCTCCTTGGAAGGAAAATATAAGAGCCAATGGAACACGTGGTAGTGAAAGGAAATAAGGTAGAGAATGCAAAGCCAAGAGAGGTTAGAGGTCCAAGAGGGGGAAAGGCTCCAAGAGAGAAATCACGGGGCTGCCTTCTGTTTTTATTACAGTGTGGCTTGGGAGGTACTCCCAAGCATGTAACAATTATGTAACAAAGCATAGATAATTCAGATTGGATGGAAATGTGATGGTGACACCTTTTGGTCGTGTTGGGTGTGTTGACTTCAACCCGAGCTTTTACAAAGAAATTCGACTCTGCACCAAATGTTAATGAGTATGCCTTGAACAAGGGCAGCATGGCTAGGTCAAGAGTGTCCGCCCACAGATTTCAGTATATAACCTTGTGTCTGAGGACACAGTAACCATACAATCATTTATATTTCTTAGATGTGAATATGCTTGGAATGCTACACTGAACAAATATTAATGAATAAGCCCATATAAAAACAGCTTTTTCTTCCATTTTGGCTTTGTAAATTGTCACACAGATGATGGATGGACTCCTTCAACCTGGTTAACAACCTTTGGTAAATTTAATGAGCTAAATATCTCAAATTGATTTTAAGGGGTCTCTAGACATGATTCAAAATTTTTTTTCAACAACTCTGATCATTTTGCCTACCTCTGAGTTATCTGTGAAAAAGAGGTAAAGGGTCCATTTTAGCAGCTGAAGTGAAGTACAATTATAATTCCCACCTCCCACATTTATAAAAATGTTAATGGGCTCATAACAAAGGAGCTGGAAAGTCGATCCCAGGATATGGTATCCCTGGATGGCTCCCAAGAGGAAGCATCTCTCATTTGTAACTCTTCAGTTTCATTTACTTCCACCAGAACAATCTAGATTTCTTAGTAATGTTATAGACCCAAATAAGTTTTACTTTGTTTAAAAATATCTCAACCAAGGTTGAAAGATTTACTACACCTGAAAAAACTGTGACAAGTATCCATTAGCTTTAAATGTCATACAGAAGACTCATGTAAAAAGATGATAGTGGGTTTATTTGCTATTGTCATTAGATGGGCTATTATAACTTTGGGGATTTTGATACTTCTTGAATGTGCATTACCTGTTGTACTATTGTTCTTTATAAAAACTGTTACTTTGTAAACAGTGGATCATGGCCAAATTTGAAAAGAAAATGGATCTTATTTTTGGATTAGAAACCTTTGTATTCTACCTTTCCCTAGCTGACACAGTGTGTCAATGATTGTAATGTATTTTTTTTTACTTTTAAGACTTTTTTTATTATTGTTTTCTTTGCATGTGCAATATACTATTTCAGTTTTATCTTTTCTTTCCTTTTTGTATTTGAAGCACATGTCAACAGTATTTTTTTAACCCTTACTTTCCGTCTTGGATTCAATACTGTGTATTGGCTCCAAGGCAGAAGAATAGTAAGGGCTAGGCAATGGAGGTTAAGTGACTTGCCCAGAGTCACACAGCTAGGAAGTGTCTGAGGTCAGATTTGAACCTCGGACCTCCCATCTCTAGGCCTGGCTCTCAATCCACTGAGCCACCCAGCTGCCCCCACATGTCAACAGTACTGAGAAGATTTTTTTTTTACTTTTTTGATTTTGCAGTAATATAAGTTTAAAATATATTTTCCCTGATGTCAATATATACCCAAAAAGCTTTAGACTATAAAATGATGCCATTTATTGTTTAAAAAATTATGGGACTTTGCTTAATGATTCTGTCTGATTCCAGGAGAAGGGAATACAAAGAGAGCCACTGCACAATGCCAAAGAAACACAAAGCTACTTGCATAGTGCCAATAGAGCACAAGGTCAAAGACACAAACCAGTCCTACATGGATTGATGACATTCTGCACAAAGAGCACAAGGACTTAATCATGTGTGAGACCCAAAGTTGCGTCTGTTTAACATGTTAAATGCAGGTCTTCCTGTACCACACACTCTATATAAAATATATGACATCAATTATTCTGGCTCCATCCTGGATCCCATTTTCTCCTATAATCTAGTTCCTTTTCTCTCTTATAATATGGCAACTTTTTGTAGCCCTGGCTGCTGATTGGGTAAATGTATAATTGCTTAAATCAATTTAATTGGGCCCTGACTCAAGGACCTGTTATAGATTTATTTTTCCTTTACTTAGAATTTTTACACATAAGTTTTTGATATTCTATATTTCATCCAGAAGTTATCTTTTCTCTTTTATTTGGATTAAAATTTTTTTTTTATTTCTCTCCCCAATTGATTCATATATCTCATAACTCAGCCATGAATTCCTAAGTGACCCTTGTGTTTTTCAACACCCTCTTCAGGGGGGAATTTATTATTTTAATTCTAAATTGCAAAGTTTGAATTCTTTTTGAGAGTAATTTTAGGTTAAGAAACATGCTACCTTTCTGAATTCAGAAAATGAACTGTTTAGAGAAGGCATCATGAAGGCATCACAGTCCACATGCTGCACCAGAAGATCCAGAGTGAACTTTGGGATGTGGTGATTTGAACTGTGTGGAGTTGAAATGCATTTGTTTTTGTATGTATACTCTTATGCCAAAGGGGACTGCCCCCAAATGGATTTTTGTCAATGCCCCTAGCAATCATTGGTTTTGCTCTCTTTTCCTCTTATCCTCAAATTGTAATTTCAAAGTTGGTTATGTTTATAAGATCCATTGGAGAGACTAGTCTTCCATGGATCTCAGGGGGAGAATGTGTAATTAAAAATCTGTTACCCTAAAAAAAGAACTACATTTCCCAGGAGCCCAATGACTTCCTATCATTATGTACTTTCTGTAGACAGAGGATATTAGAGAGTGGGCAATCCTCTTGGGCCTCTTTCTTGGGCTTGCAGCCAGCATAGTGGCAGTGGTAAGCTAAGCATGGGGATTTTAAATGGGTTAATCAGCCATGGGCATGTGGTCTTTTATTTTTGTATCCTCTTTGATTTCTAATGATCATTAATAAATCTCCAAAAATATAGCATTTTTATTATTGACATTAATTTTAATTTTTACAGTTTAGATTAGCATCTCACATGATAAACCCCAAAAGTTTCCAAATGAATATATGACCTAGACATAAAAGATCCTTTCATAAAAAAATTAAAGAAATAAGGACAAAGATAACTATTATATATATATATATGGATTGTGGAAGTATTCTTGACCAAAAAGGAATGGAAAAGATCACAGAAGCTAAAATGGACAATTTTGATTACAAAAATTTGAAAAGCTTTTTGCACAAACAAAATCAGTGTAATTATAATTAGAAAGAGGGAATGGCTTAACTAAGAGGAAAATGTCTATTGCAAATTTCACTAATATCTAATACATTTAGAAAATAGGTTCAAATATAGAATGATAAGAACAATTCCCCAATAGATAAATTCCCAAAAGATATGAACTAACAGTTCTCAAGTGAAGAAATCAAAACTTTTAATAACTATATGAAAAATGTTCTTAAAATAATGAATAATAAAAATACAAATTAAAACAACTCTCTGAGTTTCTTCTTCACATCCATCAGATTGGCAAAAATAACAAAAAGATTTTAAAATGACATTTATTGGAGAGAACAATGCCCTGTGGACAAAATTGTGAATTTGTCCAGCCATTCTTAAAATCCACTTGGAACTATATACAAGTCATTAAACTCTGCATAATATTTAATCCAACAAAAATACAAAGAGAAATCTGTATATCTCAAAGTGATCAAAGAAAAAGAGAAAGCACCCCAGTACTAAAATATTTATATTGGCAATTTTTGTTGTAGCTATGAACTAAAAACAAAGAAGTATCATTTGAGAACTAGTTTAAAAATTATAAAATATTACTTTAATAGGATATTATTGTGCTATAAAAATTATGACAGACATTTGTATGAATTGATACAGATAGAGAAAAATAAATTTGAAAGATTTAAGGATTCTGATTGTTGAAATATCTACTCATTACTGGTGGTGAAGCATATTATTAATTTCCTTACAGAGGCAATGGTCTGAAGGTGCATAAGGAGACATATATTTTTGGACATAGCCAAAATATTAATTTGTTTTGTTTGACTATGTTTATTTGTTAGAAGAATTTTTTTCAATATAGGAGGCATTTAGAAGGGCTATTGTTAGTAAAGCAAGAGACAGAGAGAAGAAATAAAACTGAAATCTTTTAATTTGCTCAGAAGAAAAGAGAAGGAAATTCAGAAAGAAACACAGACAGGCAGGACAGTTTTGAAAATTATATGTTGTATTGATAAGATACTTAAAAAAAAAACAACCAAATTGCATATAACTGAAATTTATGAATTCATATACAGGCTTTTTTCTATATATGTGTGTGTGTTTATTGATTTTCATCAAGTTCATATTAATAAAAAACAAAAATCATTTCAAAACAAAACAAATAATCCTGAGACCTTTTCCCACTCAACCATACTCATTTCTGAATAGAAGTCAGGAGTGACTTTTTTGGAACTGTAAGAGAGAGAAATTTGCAAAAGAGAAGATGCAAAAGAAGGGAATCTGATCCAATGAAGCAAGAAACAGCCCAAGCCGGGGAAGGGCGGAAAGAAAATGACCCAGAATTCCAGGAACAAGAACAGAGGCTGAGGGGAGCTCAGAAACTGCCACTTCAACTGGATTCCTTCAGTTGGGAGCCTGACAGGAGGATCTCAAAAAGGCTGGAGGTTCCCCTTTGGACACCAATGGCTTCCTAATGATCCCTGGAAGTTTTTTTTTTTTTAAATATATTTTATTTGATCATTTCCAAGCATTATTCGTTAAAGACATAGATCATTTTCTTTTCCTCCCCCCCACCCCCCATAGCCGACGTGTAAGTCCACTGGGCATTAGATGTTTTCTTGATTTGAATCCATTGCTTTGTTGATAGTATTTGCATTAAAGTGTTCATTTAGAGTCTATCCTCTGTCATGTCTCCTCAACCTCTGTATTCAGGCAGTTGCTTTTTCTCGGTATTTCCACTCCCATAGTTTATCCTTCCCTGGAAGTTTTCTGTTGAACTCAACTCAACTCAACTCAACATAGTAAAAAAGTCATCTACTGAGGAAATTCTCTCTAAGGATTTTCTCCACCTCTCTCTCTCCCCAATTGTCCTGAGCTCTAACAATAATCACATTAGCTCAAGAATAGGGACAACTAGGAGCTGACCAGAAAAGGAGTCAAGGCTTAGAGCTGGGACCCCAAGATTGGGGAGGGGGGAGTCAGTCTGCCAGTCCTTAGGGATTCCTGCCACCCACTTTCCTCATCCAACCCTCTGACTATCTCTTCCCTGAGTGATTCTCTATTAAAATGTTAATATCTAGATCAGGTCTGCCTACTTTCTGACACCAAAGAAGGGGACTAAAGATTTGGGGAGAATCATATCTCTCTCCAAGGAGGAGGATTAATTCAAGACCAGGGTTGGGGAATGGACCCATATCTCAAAAGGTAGTTGGAATATTAAGAGGATGCAGAGGCAGGAAAATCTATCCTGCCTCTTAACAACAGCTAAGATCAAGAAAAGAGGCAGTGGGTCATTTCTCCAAAGTCCTCTCCTCCAGTCCTTAACCTCTACCTCCCAAACCAAATCTCTGAGGAGACACACTGTCCCTCAGGAAAACAAACTCAGGTTGTCTTCACCAAGGAGAAGAGAGGGGAAGATCAACCTGTTATCCCCTCTCATTCTCTCACCCCCTTCTCTCCCTCTCCCCAATTCACCAGAGTAGGGGATTATAACCTCCTTTACGCACCTATATTACAGAGCCTACCCAGTTCCTCTCATTCTCAGTCTCTCAAAATTTGGTTCCATTTTCTCTTTGCATTTCCAATGCCTCTGTTTAAATTGTTTCCCTCTGGGCCTTAGAATCTGCTTCATAAAGAGATACTAGTATATTAATTTTCTGATGATCCTAGCAAGGGATAATGATTACTTTTCCTCCCCAATACACACATCCAACCACCATGTATCAGTGATCATCATGAGATAGGATAAAGGGATTCTATCTGTTTGTAATCTAGTGCCACTTTGTTATGTGGCTCCAAGCCACAGCGCAGTGTGAGATCAGGAAGATGCAAGACCGATGGTGGGAAAAAAAGGCAGAAGAAATCCAGTGCTTTGCTGATACGAAAAACTACAAACAATTTTTCAGTGCCCTCAAGACTGCCTATGGGCCATTAAAACCCACCACCACTCCCTTGCTATCCTCTGACGATGACACTCTCATAAAAGATAAACAAGGCATCAGCAACAGGTGGATAGAACACTTCAGTCAGCTTCTTAACTGACCCTCTTCAGTTGACCAAAGCGCCCAGATCCCCCAAAACCGCTCCATTGAACAACTTGACATCCCTCCTTCAATAGAGGAAATCCAAAAAGCCATTAAACAAATGAGTGCAGGCAAGGCACCCGGTAAAGATGGGATCCCAACTGAGGTGTACAAGGCCTTAAATGGAAAGGTGCTCCAGGCATTCCACATAGTGCTGACCAGCATATGGGAAGAAGAAGACATGCCCCCAGAACTCAGAGATGCCTCCATCATAGCCCTATACAAGAACAAAGGCTCACGAGCAGCCTGTGACAACTACAGAGGCATCTCACTACTCTCCACTGCTGGAAAGATCCTCACCCATGTTATACTCAACAGACTCCTGTCATCTGTTTCAGAGCAGAACCTGCCTGAATCACAATGTGGCTTCCAACCAGATCGCAGCACCATCAACATGGTCTTCACAGTGAGGCAAATGCAGGAAAAATGCCTTGAGCAGAACCTGAGTCTCTACATTGTCTTCATAGATCTGGCAAAGGCATTCGACACAGTGAACAGGGACGCATTGTGGGTGATCCTCAGCAAGCTCGGTTGCCCAGCAAAATTCATCAAACTGAACCAGCTCTTTCATGTCGACATGACAGGGGAAGTCCTATCTGGTGGAGAGACTTCTGATTGCTTCAACATCTCCAATGGCGTGAAACAAGACTGTGTCCTCGCTCCGGTACTATTCAACCTATACTTCACCCAAGTATTACGACATGCTGTGATGGATCTAGACCTGGGCGTCTACATCAAATACCGGCTGGATGGCTCACTATTTGACCTTCGCCGCCTGACTGCAAAAACAAAAACAACAGAGAGACTCATCCTGGAAGCTCTCTTCGCAGATGACTGTGCTCTCATGGCCCACCAAGAAAATCATCTCCAAACCATTGTGGACAGGTTCTCTACAGCAACAAAACTGTTTGGCCTGACTATCAGCCTCAGCAAAGCAGAGATGCTTTTCCAACCTGCACCAGGGAGGCCAACGAACCATCCGTGCATTACAATGGATGGCACGCAGCTTTCCAACATCAACACTTTCAAGTACTTGGGCAGCACCATCGCCAACGATGGGTCCCTAGACCACGAGATTAATGCCAGGATCCAAAAGGCCAGCCAGGCACTTGGGCGGTTGCGCTGCAAAGTCCTCCAACACAGCGGTGTAAGCACTGCGACGAAGCTCAAAGTGTATAACGCAGTGGTCCTCAGCTCGCTCCTGTAAGGTTGCGAGACATGGACACTGTACCGGAAGCACATAAAGCAGCTGGAGCAATTCCACCAACGCTACCTCCGGTCAATCATGAGGATCCGATGGCAGGACCAAATCACCAATCAGGAAGTCCTCGACAGAGCCAACTCCACCAGCATCAAAGTCATGGTCCTCCAAACCCAGCTACGATGGTCTGGACATGTCATCCGCATGGACCCACAGCGAATACCAAGACAGGTGTTCTATGGTGAACTGTCAGCTGGACTCAGGAAACAAGGCCGACCAAAGAAAAGATTCAAGGATCAGCTAAAGTCAAACTTGAAGTGGGCTGGCATGACACCAAAGCAACTAGAACTCGCTGCCTCTGTCAGAAGCAGCAGGTGAACCCACATTAACCATGTCGCCATCACCTTTGAAGATGAGCGACGTTGACGTCTTGCCGCTGCGCGTGAACGCCGACACCCAGGCCACAACCGCACCTCCCGTAACAACTGGCGTCCCAGGCCCCATATGCCACAAACTGTGCACCTCAGCCTTTGGACTCCAAAGTCACATGAAGGTACACCATAGATGAAACTGCACAAAGACAGTAGTCATTCTCGGTCACCGAGAGACTACCACTATACTATTTTGGTTTCTGAAAGGGAAAGCAAGGAACATTTATGTGGAGAACACTGATAAAATAAGCTTGAGAAGAAACAGTCCATCAAATAATGCTTGAGGAGAAACAGAGGCTACTTTGAGAGGAGTGGAATGAGAACCTTGTCTTTCAGAGATAAAAGTGCTTGTGAGGATGGCTATAAGGCAATGTAGACCAACAGTTCAGTTACATATTGTTGTTTCCAGGATTTTAAATGGTATAGTTGAGAAACTATAAATCACAAAACTATTTGTATACAATGAGGAATTCTGGGTATTGTCTATTTCTGCCATATCTGATAGAACTGTGGATTTAGGTTTTCTCAAACTGAATTAAAGATTAGTCACTACTTTTAAGAAAATCTTGATTTGAGACATAAGAAGCCTAAGATGACCATATTAATATAGGCAAATGAAATAGAAGCAGAAGTTAGTATGAAAGAAGCTCCTTTCAGAATATAGAAAATGATAGGACTTGATCACTGCTGACAGGCAGACTTTGAACTTGAATGCGGCTGCTGTAAGAGATTGCTGTAGTTGCTGGAAACTGAGTGGAAAAAAAAACAGAATCCTTTGCAATTTGAAGCACTGTCTTAATTGCTTTTTAATATCATCTATAACCTGTAAGAACAGAAACCTCTCAGGGTGCCTGCCCTTTATTGACCTAAATAGCTAAAGAGAAGGTGAAAAAAGAAAGGGAAAGAAAGGTTTTACAACTATTTTTTTCTGGCGCTGATATAGTTTTGTGGAAAGGAAAGAACATAAGTTTTGTGCACCTCTTGTCTCAGACTAATTCCTCTGCTGCAGAAAATTGTGAAGGGCAGAAAAGGAGTTCAAAAGTTAAACATGATTCACAATAGCTTGAAGAGCATAACATTTCCTCAGCATCAATGACTTGAGAATAGTGGAGAGCTCTAAGAACCAGAAGGGGAACAAAAAGTATAAATAATAGGTGTTTTTTCACCCGCAGGTAAAATGTAGCTCAAAATGTTCCTTAAATAGATCAAGGAAATCAAGACCTACAGTATAGAGTCCCAAATTGCCTTAGCACATGGATTTTACCTTTATGTACCTCATTGCTAAGTTTCTGTTAAGTTGTGCCCATCCTCCTCCTTGCATTAATATTGTAAAAATGGAGATTTGAACCCCGGACTTCAATCCCCAGAAGTCCTTGGCAGTTCCCAGAATCCCACCTGAATTCTCACCTAGGTGGAGAACAGAAATTGTATTTAAGCTGACTCTCTGCCTACTTCGGGTCTCTCTCTCTCTCTCTCTCTCTCTCTCTCTCTGCTTCCGCTTCTAGGGACAGACGGCTCTCTACCTAGCCAGCAAAATGTAGGATAAAAAAATACTTTTAGCAGAGAAACTAAATTTTAATCTTAACAGTATGCATTAGTATAAGAGTATCACCCATGTTTGTCTTCTATTGAGTTACAATTACACTTCCTTTTGTCTCATTATTTAGTAAATATTTCATATTTAAGAGTCACTGGTATCAATGTGGTTCATTTTTTTGCATGAAATTTTATAAAGTTCTACATAAATGCTAGCTATTTGTTATTATAAGTGTTATTAAATGGGAAGAATTTAAGAATTCTTAAGAATTAAGTGGGTGCTGAGGATCTATAGTGATGACTAGGAGGAGTATATTCTCCCTATACCAGTTATTTCTGCCTGAGAGATATGTTGTAAGGTCAGCCCTCCTCTTTTGCAGGTTAGGGAATCCTTTCCCAGATCCTACACCATGAGGGAATATTGAGAATAACTGAATCACCCTAGAGAGAGAGAGGGGAAGGTATAGATATTATATCCAAGTTACATACATTGTAGCATCATCTTTTTACCTCCTATCTCCCTCTGTTTTTGTAATTCAGACTTCTGGGAGAGGAAGTAAATGACAGTAGTCAAGAACTACATGGAAGAATGTAGATGTCATGCCCATGGCCAACCAGAAATAACTCAAATCCAAAATTTCTATGTCACCTATGTGTCTGCTGGCACCATTGGAAGCAAGGTGAAATCAGAGAAAAGTCAGGGCAGTTCAGAGAGGTCCATATTCTAGAAGATAGAAGTATAGAGTTGTTGAGCTATTTTTTCTATTAAACCATAATCTTGAGAGAGCAAGTAGAAGCCCCTCACAATTTCCTCCTTTTTCCTTTTTAAGTCTGAGTCTAAGGCTAGTAGTGCATAATGTTTCTACCCATTCCTTCTCTACTCTGTTGATATGTGTATATGGGATTTTATCCATTGTATCCAAACTTGAGAAGTAAATGATCAGAGGCAAGCGGAGAGCTAAATTGTGATTGGTAACAACTATTTCCAAGTAGGAGTATATGGTTTAGTTTTCTTTTACCTTTATTCTGTGTACAAAAACTATGTGATGACAGTATGCTCTGAATCTATGGATGCACTGAAGATTTGAAAGAGTGAAATTCATTACAGAATGGGGACCCAGAACTAGCTATAGACAGAATATTATATATTTTAATATTTTTACCAATATTCCATTTTATTCTCTAGGTTAAATTGGGAATGAGTCAGGAAGAAAGAGTTTAATCAAAGCTTCTTTGGTAAAATGGGGATAATAATTACATCTATCTCCAAGAATTCTGGTATTAAATGAAATCATATATAAAGCACTTTGTAATACTTAAAGCATTCTTTCTATATCGTCATCACCACCATCATCATCATCACAATCATTACTAATATCATTGACAAATTAGCGTGGCAGTGAGGGAACAGTCTAGATTTTTATAGATTTAGCTCTGCTCTTAAGGAGCTTACATTCTAGCTTTCATTATACTTCTTTGGGTATACATTGCATCCACTTAGTAGACTATAAGCTCCTTGAAGTCAGGGACTAATTTATTTTTCATCTTAGTACAATGAATATAGTAGATGTGTAATTGAATGAAATGTCAGAATTAGACTGGAGGTTTTACTCATTTATATTTTCACAGGAGCTTTTATGTCCAACGTAGGAAACTTAGAAATATCCTTTCCTACAAAAATCCACTACTTGACAAAAACTGCTGGGAAAATTGGAAAACAGTATGAGAGAGATTAGATTTAGATCAACATCTAACACCCTATACCAAGATAAACTCAGAGTGGTGAATGATTTGAATATAAAGAAGGAAACTATAAGTAAATTAGATGAACACAGAATAGTATACTTATCAGATCTTTGGGAAAGGAAAGATTTTAAGACCAAGAAAGAGTTAGAAAAAATTACAAAATGTAAAATAAATAATTTTGATTACATTAAATTAAAAAAAGTTTTTGTACAAACAAAACCAATGCAACCAAAATTAGAAGGGAAATAACAAATTGGGGAAAATATAACAAAAACCTCTGACAAATGTCTGATTACTCACATTTAAAAGGAGCTAAATCAAGCCATTCCTCAATTGATAAATGGGCAAGGGACATAAATAGGCAATTTTCAGATAAAGAAATAAAAACTATTTATAAGCACATGAAAAAGTGTTCTAAATCTCTTATAATCAGAGAAATGCAAATCAAAACAACTCTGAGGTATGTGAAGATTAAATTTAACTCTCCCCTGATTGTGGAATTGAAATTAATTAACTTTCCCCTGATTGTGAAAATTAAATTAACTCCCCTGCCCATTTTTAAATTTAATTATCAAAAGTGTAAGCACCCTACTTAAAGATGTGGGGAAATCTGCCCATTTTAAGATTTAATCACAAAAGTGTAAACACTCTATTCACACTTGAGTGGAGGAGGTCTGTGACCCATGTGTGCAATAGAGGGTGACAAATCAGAATTAAACTAACTGCCCCTGGGCAGTCTTAAAGCAAAGCTTCAACTGTGATTGATAGCTGTAAAATTAGGGGAAGGCACAGGAAGTAATGCAAAAGAAAGTGTCTTTAAAAGGGAGTTACAACTTCCTGAGTCAGTTCTACTAAGAGTTCTTCATTCTTTGGAGTGGAGGCTGATAGAGAATCTGCTGACTGGACCCAAGACCCTGTTCCTGGTGAGGCTGTTCTAAAATCTCTTTCTTTGGACTGACACATGATGAGTGAAAAGTTGACTCTTAACTGCTGGATTTTCTGGAAAAAAGAAAAAAAAACTAGCCTCAGGAGAGACACTTCTTGAGAGAGACTTCCCCAGGTCCTCAGCTTTGCTGAGGCCTAAGGAATAACTCTTCCTGCCTCAGTTGAGCCAGGGTCCGGGAGTAAATTACTTAGTGCTTAAGCTTAGTGCTTAATCTTACCCTAACCTCTGTCTGATTTTCTTACTTCATTCTTTCTATATTTTTTAAATAAATTGTAAATTTGTAAATTGTAAATTGTACATAAATTGTAAATAAATTATAAATAAATTTCTTTGTAATTAATATGAATCCCAAATAATAAAAAGAAAATATTTTTAAATATATCCAGTCCAATCTTTTTATAAATAAACACCTTTTTCCCCATACAGGTATCACCTCCCACCTAGCAGATTGGCTAAAATGATAGTAAAGGAAAGTAATTAATGTTGGAGGGGATGTGGCAAAATTGGGACATTAATGCATTGCTGGTGGAGTTGTGAATGGATCCAACCATTCTGGAAGGCAATTTGGAACTATGCCCAAAGGGCGCTAAAAGACTGCCTGCCCTTTGATCCAGCCATAGCACTGCTAGGTTTGTACCCCAAAAAGATCATAAGGAAAAAAAAGACTTGTATAAGAATATTCATGGCTGTGCTCTTTGTGGTTGCAAAAAAATTGGAAAATGAAGGCATGTCCTTTGATTGGGGAATGACTCTACAAATTGTGGTATATGTTGGTGATGGAATACTATTGTGCTCAAAGGAATAATGAACTGGAGGAATTCCATGTGAACTGGAACAACCTTCAGGAATTGATGCAGAGTGAAAGCAGCAGAACCAGGAGAACATTGTACACAGAGACTAATACACTGTGGTACAACCGAATGGAATAGACTTCTTTATTAGTGGCAATGCAGTGATCCAGAACAATTTGGAGGGACTTATGAGAAAGAACACTATCCACATTCAGAAGAAAAACTGTGGGAGTAGAAACACAAGAAAAACAACTGCTTGATCACTTGGGTCAATGGAGATATGATTGGGGATGTAGACTCTAAATGATCACCCTAGAGCAAATATCAATAATATGGAAAACAACACATGTAAAACCCAGTGGAATTGCATGTCAGCTACAGGAGGGGGGTGGGAGGAAGGGAGGGAAAGAACATGATTCTTGTAACTATGGAATAATATTCTAAATTAACTAATTAAAATTTTCAAAAAAAAAGGAAGAAAGGGATAACATTAAAAAATAGATAGATAGATAGATAGATAGATAGATAGATAGATCCTGTCCCAGAAAAAAAAAAATACTTAGATACCTCAAAATCTGATCTATCAGTGAAGTTCCATTAAAGGAAGAGAATCTTGAAGGAAAGGGAAGAAGATGGAAAATAGGCCTACACTTGTAGCCAGAAGATGATCAGTACTATTCCTCAGAACTGTTTACATGTCTACTCCTATATACCAAAACCTCTGTTCCTGTTCTATCACACATGGAGTATTATTTTTAGTGCTGTTCCTTCCAAGGGAGCTGGAATGCTGTCATCTACACCCTGAGAGGAAGTTGTGGAAGGCAGAGGATTAGGAGAGAAAGATGAGAAGCTTTATCTTTGCCTGGCTAAGAGATCCTAGAGGGGAGATGTAGTATTGAGAAGTGAAACCTGGTTTAGGAAAGGAAGACAGCAAATAGGGAGATTTACATGAAATTACTTAGAAATCAAAAGCAGGGGGTTAAAAGAAATGAAATATAGTGGGGAAGAGAAGTGAATAGGAGGTCTCCAGCTATCTTTAGTGAAATGAAAATAGAAGTCTCTAAAAGAAAATCAGAAAAAATGACTGGAGTCCCTTCAACTATAGGTACTCATTTAGCATTCAGTTTTATTTCCTGAACATATTTTTATATTAAAAATATACACTTACCTAAATCAATCTAGTTTTTCAATGTGAAGCTACTTTCTAGATGAAACTACTCCTGTGAACACGTAACATACATGCACACACACACAGAAGCAGATTAATAGATGCCTTCTTGGTAGCATAATCCATCCATAACAAGGGAATACTCAAGAGAGTTATTATAATACATTAAGCTGACACTGTCCATGTCTGTTTTGTGGCTATTCAGCAAATAATTGGAACCTTCTGAACTTTCATGAACATAGGTTAAGTGTAGGATGATTTTGAGGGCAGACCAAAGTAAATCAATTTATTCCCTTCAGACAGTGTTTTTAACTAAATGTAATAGACCCCAGGGGTTAAATTAAATAAAAGTTAGGTAAATGTATCTACATTAACAAATATTTTTTTAAAAAGGAGAAAATAACTCATTACGGCTAAGGCTCTTGGCTAACAAAGTGAACCCTTGAAACATGAAAACAAAATGTATTTGAATATTCTTAACAAAATCCATTCATCATTCAACAAATACATGATGATAAGTGTGGACCTAATAATAACAGCTAGCACTTATATGCTCTCATTGTTTATTGTAGTAGCCTGCATTCTCCATCCCTGTTGTGTACTATGCTAGCATTACCATCAGATGTATCACCTTGACCTTCTTAATTCAGCCACACCAAAACTTCACAACTTTGACTTGTTGGAAAAGCATTGATAGAAAACTTCTTTATCAATTCTGAGGCACTATGCCCTTGATTCTATGTCTTTACATTAAGTCAATACCCCTGTCAACCAATTAATCAATAAGCATTGATTAAGTTCCCACTATATACCAAGCTTTATGTATTCTAGATCTTGGGGATACAAATACTAGTAATGAAACAATCTCTTCTCTCAAGAGCTTGCTGTTAGTTTTCCATATTCTGGAGGCATCCCAGTTTCCTCTATGGATAGAGAATATCCATTCATCATCATTAGTCCTATGCACGAATCTGGAGGGTATATATGGGGGTGGTGGTATATGTGTTCTAAAAAAGGTCATTAGAATACATGATGAATATAAAGTAAGGACAATAATCCCAACCAATGAGCCCCAAGACTCATTGATAAGGTAACTATCATTCTTCCTGATAGCTTTGAGGAAGACTTCTTGATGAAGAGGATGTGAGAGGATAACTAATCCTGGCCCTCTATGCTCAAGAGCTACTGGTTTGTAGTAAAGGCCAATTGCTTCTTTGTATAACATTTTGGCTACTTGTAGGATGCTTTGAAATCATCCTGAGTGGCCTCCAACTTCTGCAGTTAATCTGACTACAGGAATTGCGTTGTTGTTGTTGAGTCATCTTGGTTGTGCCAACTCTTCATGACTCCACTTGAGTTTTCTTGGTAAAGATCCTGGAATGATTTGCCATGTTACACATGAGAAAACAGAGGCAAACAGGGTCAAGTGACTTGCCCCAAGGTCACCTAGCTAGTAAGTATCTGAAGCAGATTCCTAATTCCAGGTCTGGTACTCTATCCACAAGATGATGTAAGTGAGTAAAATCACAACTTGAAAAACTGAGGGGTTTGATATCTCTGTTCTATGAAGATAGGATTAACTCTACCCTTGTCTATTTTTAGCTAATCAAAGCAAAAACTTAAAGTATCCCTACTTACCATTAAGTATGAGAGTTCACAAGTCACTTTCTAGAATAAGCTCACATCTCCAAAGGTCACACCGCCTCCCCATCCCCCTTGGGCAATGCCAGGCAAACTGAAAGGCTGTCATTGGTTTCTGTGAAGAAAGGGGAGTGTCAGGAAGTAACATGGAAAAAGAAACATAAAAGAAGAGACCAGCATGGTCTAGCATTCATTCCCTTCCTGGCATTTGGAGAGATTGGTTCTGGAGATTCCCTTCCTGGAGTTCGGAGAGATTGGTTCAGGAGATTTCTTTCCTGGCTTGAAGGAGACGTTTCCCCTGGATCCTGCATCAGCTTACTGGGTGAGTGGTGAGATTCCTACCTTGGCTCTGGAGAAGGCTACATTGGTGGAACCCTGGCTGAAGACACCACCAGGACTTCCGGCTGAGGATTACTGGGAAATCCATGTGGAGACAGAGTTTTAGGGAAGCCTCTGCCAGGCTGAGCCAGACTTCACTGAGAAAGGCTGGTAGGCTTGTTAGGAATCTGTCTATCTACATTTATACTTTCACTCTTTTCTACTCTTTGTAAATAAAAGCTGCTAAAATTCATTTTGACTTAAGCTATATTTTAAAATGACCGACCACAGTATTACTTTATAACTCTCATATTTAGCAAAAAACCTAAATTTAAACTCTTACAGTTCTAAAGCACTGAGAAGCTAAATGATTTGACCAGAGTCACATAGACAGTATGTATCAAAAAGAGGACTATGAACTCATATCTTCCTGGCTCTGAGGTCAGCTCTCTATTCCATATGACAGGCTGTGAAGGAAATAATAATAATAACTAATCTATATGATCACTTGTATCTTGATTCTCTTCCAATGTACTAGCTATCTCTCCTAGTTTTATGGTATCTATAAATTTGACAAGCATATTACATTTATCCATGTAATTGATTTTCAAAATGTTGAACAGCCCAGGGTCAAGAGCAAATCCCTCAGTGCTCTACTTCTTCAAAGCTGAAATTAGTCCATTAATGATGACTTAGAGGGTGCTATCATTCAACCAATTCCAAATTCACCAAATTGTATTCTCCTTTAAACTATAATTCTATATCTTTGTCTCCAAGAATATCATGAGAAACTGTCTTATGCTTACTGAAATCTAAGTCTATCATTCCTCAAATCTATAAATTTAATTTTCTTGTTTTAAAAAATAAAAAATTACATTTGGGGTAAATTCTACCTATTTTATTTTGTACCTTTAAAAAGAGGTGATTTGGTGGCTGGACCACTGAATTTGGAGAAAAGAAGATCTGAGATCAACTCTTGCCTAGGTAATCCTGGTTAAGTCATTTAGCTTATCTTAGAAAATAGTCCTGCTCTAGATTTCTCTGGTTAGAATACTCCTCGAATACTTGATTCAAATTTGAGAACATTGACAAGTGAGTGAATGGTGAGTGAACAAAAGCAGGGAAGTTTAACCTGGAGAAGAAAAGAATAAGGATATTACTATTGTTGTTCAGTTGTGTTCTACTCTTTATGACCTCCTTTGAGGTTTTCTTGGCAAAAGTACAGGACTGGTTTGCCATTTCCTTCTCCAGCTCTTTCCCTGCATGGTGCTATTTCCCTCAACATCAGTAGCTAACATTTTTTAAATAATACCTACTATGTGTCAGACACTGACAAATATTATTTTATTTTATCCTTCCAACCCTGGGAGATAGATGCTATTAATATCCCCATTTTACAGATGAGGAAATTGTGGCAAACAGAGGTAAAGTGATTTGCCCAAGGTTACACAGCTAATAAGTGTCTGAGATGAGATTCAAACTGGGGACTTCCTGAATCCACCCCACAATTCTCCCTATTGCAAGGGTCACCTAATGGCCTGCCTCAAGATCTACTGACTTGAAGGTTCTGATTCAATGAGAGATTGCCATAATGGGTTGGCAGCAAATGGCAGACTTTCATAAAATACTGAATTTACTTGTAATCCCCTTTTCAAGACTTATAAAAGATCATTTAATAAACTACCTGAATGCTAACCACTCATGAATCTGTGAGATTAAAACTTGAAAGGCAATGGAAAGTCCAATCAGATTAGAGACCTGGAAGCTGCCTTCTTTTCTCTTCCAAAATAGATGAAAATATCATCCAAGGCCCTGTACTGTGGGAGGGATGATAGAATCTGTTCACTTTGTAATTAATAATTTCTTACTCTGTTTCTAGACTCTGTACATTTTAACTAAGGGTTAAATACATCACACTTTTATTTTATCTTTTGCCTTCAAAGAAGATTGGGAGGAAAGAGACAATTGTTCCTCAATCAAAAAATAATTCTATTTAAAGACTAATTATTAGTACTGAGTGTAAAAGAATTGAAAAAAGAACATATTCCATGAGCTTTCCAGTTCAATTCACAAATGCAATTTAAAACTTAAGAAAAACCTCAGTTCATGTAGAAATCATGAACTCATGAATTTTACAAAGTTTGATATATACCAATGCATTTATAGAACAACTGTAATAAATATAAATCAGCTGTACATATGACTATATATTAATTTTCTCTAATTTATAAGTTTCATTAAAAAATAATTTTACTGGTGACTAAATAGGGATCGTAGTATTCAAATATTATGTTTCAAGATAAATATAGGAAAAAGTAATAGACCAAAGACCTAACTTTGATATATCTGTCTATATCTCAGATGTAAATCATTTACATAGAATGCATTTTCATACAAGAATATTAAAAATGAATAAATGAAAGCTTCTTTGCTGAGATAAGGAATATAAATTTCTGGACAATTTAAATGTTTCCCTCAGATTTTAATGGAGAGATCATAGTGAATAGAAATATGTAAATATTTGTGAGTGGCAGTGAAGTATTATTGTGGATAAAGAACTAGCCTCGGAGCCAAGAAGACATCAATTCAAGTGACTGTTTCTGATATATTCTAGATGTGTGATCCTGAGTAATCATTTAACCTTTCAGAGCTCTGGGAAACTCTAAAACAGAATTTACAAAGTAATACTTGCATTCCGGTCTCTCTTCACATATGCATGGACACAAATGGTTAACTTTCTTAGCTCATTTGGATCTGGTGTTCATACTTCCAAGTACACGCCCAGGTTATAGTGTAAAAATTAGCTATTCATGTCCAAATAATTATTGTTGTTGTTGCTGTTATTTAATCATTTCAGTCGTGTCTAACTCTTTGTGTCCACATTTGAGGTTTCCTTGGCAAAGATACAGGAGTGGTTTGCCATTTCCTTCTCCTGCTCATTTTACAGATGAGGAAACTGAGGCAAACAGGGTAAAGCAACTTGCCCAGGGTTACACAGCTAATAAGTATCTGAGGCTGGGAATATGAGTCTTTCTGATTTCAAGCCTGATATTCTATCCATTACACTACCTGGCATGGCCCTTCATAGACATGAATTATTTTATAGTGGAAAAGTAGGTGATACAAGAACAAAGTATATCCATAAAAATTTATTTCAAAAAATTAAGTTAGAGGTAGAAACATGAAATAGAATATTATTGTGTTGCAAGAAATTATATAATAAATACAGATGAGAATGGGAAAACTTATATGAACTAATGCAAGTGAAGTTAGCAGAACCAGGAAAACAATATATACGACTATAAGAATGTAAACGCAAAGGACAAAACAAGAGTAATAATGGTAAAAAATACTGGGAAATTATAATGACCCAGCTAGGCCTTGGAGAAGATGTATAAGAAAGTAGCTCTATTTCTTATTTACAGGAGTATGAGACTGGAGGTATGGAATATTGCATTTAATTTCAGACATTTCTGTTATATTAAATGGGTTTCCTGGTCTGTTTTTCCCTCCTTTTTTTCATTTTTTCTTATAGGCTCTCTATGAGGAAGGAGGGGAATTGTTACAATGGGAAATACAGGTGACATAAAAAATATATCAATAAAAGGAATTTTTTAGGTCTTGATCAATGGCACATGTAAAACCCAGGGGAATTGCGCATTGGCTATGGGAGGGGGTGGGAGGAAAGGAGGGAAAGAACATGAATCATGTAACCATGCAAAAATGTTGTTAATCAATTAAATAAAATCTAAAACAAAAATAAAAGGAATTTTTAAAAAAGAAATAAATTAGGAATAACTTTGGGTTGCCAGAGATGGAGTACTGATTCTGATGCAATCATGAATCTATTAAATGTTTCCAAAAAACTTGATAATATCATGCAGCTTTATATGTTTTCAATACAGGATCCCTTGGATTTTACCTAATGTTACAAGGGAATCACTTTAAAAGACTGATATATATTAATTTAAGGTCGCCAAGGAATTTAGCTATGTAATTCCTAAATGAAAACTCAAGTCAGCAGTAAATCTTTTATGGAGTTTAATTACAATAGGAGTAAGAAAGGAATTAGAGATAGAGAGAGAGAAAAAGGGAGAGAAGGGAATAGGGCTTAAATACCCCTTCTGTTTAGGCTGGGCCAAAATGCCCAAGCCCTTAGATAGCTGGGGCAAAGAAAAGAGATCAGTCCCTATTACTCACGTGACCAAAATGGAGAAACAGTCTCAGAGGGCCCCCACCTTCAGCTTCCTTCAGAGCAAGCTTCTCAGAGCACACCGCAACCACTCCGGCCAACTCCTCAACCACCTCCGAGTCTTCAGACCCCCCTATCCTTAAGGAAACCATCCAAGTTGCCTCCCCTCAGTTCTCACATCTCCCAATCACTGTCCATCAATTTCCCTGTGCCAATGGAGGCTCTAGCTTAACCCAGGACCGCCCAGAGGCTTTGCACATGTCTGTTGAAGGTCATATTTTCAAATAATTAAATCTTTGCTCCTTTGCTACAGCCCTTTCTAAATCCTGTTAACCTGAGTAGGGTAGAGATTGGAATAATTAAATTTTGATCTAGGCTGCAGCCCTTACTCAATCCTGTTAGGACTGAATAGGGTGGAGATTGATTCCAAGTATCTCCATTGTATCAATTCTAAAATCAATCATGACTCAAAGAAATTCCTGTTCTATGCTTAAGCATAGGTCAAAGTCCTTTCCATTGTTCAGCAAAAGGTTTCTGTCCTAAAGTAATCTTAAGAAGGTAGGAGAAGGAACCTCCCATGCCAATGGGATTCACATTCCAATAGTCAAGACCCACTATCAATAGGAAATTTTTCAAGTATGAAATTTCCCAATGGTGAAATTTCCAACATTTATAAGTCTAAGAAATTTTGAGGTTTACACTAACCATTAAATGTAAGTGAACTAAATAACTTAAAATGACTTAAAAAACCAACAACTTGTATGTATAATCTTAGAGTAAGAAAGAATTTTTTAGGTATTGTTGAATCTTCTCAAAATAAAAATACAGAAAGTACAACCCAAGGTGGTTATAACTTGTAAAAATTAATACATATTTGTGCAAAGGCAGGGATTTGAACCCTGGTGTCCTGACATACAGTCCAGGATTCTCCAGCTCTACTACATGGCCTCCCTGTCAATGGCAGTCTTTCCCTCCAAATCATAATAATAATTTGCATTTATAAGGCATGCTATGGTTTACAAAGCACTTTGCTCACAACAACCCAAAAGAAGAAACATAGTCATAGAGATGAATTCCCTAATTCATGATTATCTGGTTAATAAACCACAACATTGGACTGGAACCCAGTCCTTCTGGCTTCCAGGCCAGGCTCTTTTAATTCCATTATATAGTATTAATTTCTGAACAAAGTCTTTATCATAACAGAATTCCACTCTGCTGGCAAATTCTTGTAATGTGTATTTTTTTATTCCCATGTGTTGGCATGACAAAAAAAAGCTACTAGAGTGGATTCCATTTAACAACTTTTGAAGGCAATTCTGATTCTCCTTTTAGCTTCATGAAAAACCTGTAGTTACAATTTAATAGAGAATAAAACTCACAATATTTTTTTTAAATCCTCCCATTTGAACTTGATTCAGTATAATTCTTTTAGCTACATTAAACACGAATTCGATGATTTGAATGGTACAATGAGCAGGGGCAGCTGAGTTCAGATTACCATACTCATTTTCCTAGGCTAAGCATTTCTCCTTCTGCCCCCAGCCTTCTCTATGCAACAGAACCTTTTGCCAAATGCTGACCTTTGGCTGGAGTGCAGATCATTTGATAGGCTTGGCTTGCTTGAATGAGAGGAGAAAAAATCGTTGAAAAAATGAAGGGTATGGTTATTTTGCATTTGAACCATTCTAAGAGGTCAAACACAAAGTACGAAATGTCATGGAGATAATTCCTACATGTACAACTGGATCTATTTGAATTTAATTTAGAAAAAGTAAGGAAAGAAAAATCTCCAAATACATGGAGGCTACAGACCCACCGGGCCACACTGATTTTCAGCCTCAAGTTGCATAATTGCCTGATACATTATACAATTATATATAATCCATACCACTACAAGGGCTTGTTGTTTTGTTTGCCTGAAAAATGTCAGTTACGTTTATGGTATCTGGAACCACACAGTTGTTTGCTTGTTGGGGTTTTTTTTTCTTTTTTAAATGTTTTTTTTTAATTGGAAGTCAGGGAAACTGAAAAAAAAAAAACCTGAAGAATTCAAATACCCAATCTTATGCAAATATGTAAATAGAGTCATATATTTTACACAAATGTCAGACAGGCTACCCAAAAGGTTAAGTTTTGAATAATAGCTCTTATTTCTATGCCACTTTGAGGGCTGGGTTACAAAGTGGCTTCCTCACAACCCTGTGAAATAAATGGTATAAATATTATTAGCCCCATTTTACAGATGAAGAAATTGAGATATAGAAAGTTTAAACATCCGATATTTAGATTCCCTGGCTTATTCAAGGTCACCAAACTAAAGTTTCAGAACCAGAACTGAAACACGGGTCTTTCTTGACAAAAATGTTCAGGGAGAAGATACAAGGTAAAGAGGGATAGGAGTAACTATATGGAAAAGACCATGGAGCCATTGAAAAGGGAAGGAACACAAATTGGTTTCCTTGATTATTATTTTAATTGACCTGCTCAATGAATTTAGTCATATTATTTGGCTGTATAGACCTTTAAACTGAAGTATCTTTTAATTAATCAAATTGACCTGATCAATGGACAATCAAATTGGATCATTCATTCCCCCATATGAAACTTTTTTGGGGCACTTGGATTATCCAGTTTTATTTTGATCAATTATATCAATAGCTATTCCTTGATACTCATGTAAGGGGGGAAAGGGGTATAATTTTAAAGGGTTGGACTTTATATTTTATGAGTGTGGTAGCCAGAATTTAATTCCAAAGAGATTTTATTTACAATTTATTTACAAAATGTAGAAAGAGTGAAGCATGAAATCAGAGAGAGGATAAGGTAAGATATCTAGCCTAAACACTAATTAATTTGCTCCCAGCCCCTGGGCAGGGAGAGTTAGTTCTTAGCCGAAGGGGCCTTGGCTACAAGGGCTGAGGCCCTGGGGATACAGAGAGCCTCTCTCAAGAAGATGTCTTTCCTGAGGCTGGTCTCTTCAGAGAAAAACCAAGAGTCAGCTTTTCACTCACCATGTGTTAGTCCAGTCAGGAACAGGTCTCAGGACCAGTCAGCAGATCAAAGAAATGAAGAATTGTCCTCTCACAGGAAGTGACAACCCCTTTTAAAGACATTTTCTCTTGAGTTACTTCCTGTGCCTTCTCCTAAGTCCACATCTACCAATCCTAGTTGAAGTTCTGCTCTAGGACTGCCAAAGAGGCAGTCAGTCGATTCTGATTCATCACCTACTATCACACACGTGGGTCACAGACCTCCCACTTCATGATTAAATGTGATGTTTGCACTTTTGGTGATTAGATCTAAAAATGGACAGATCTCCATACTGAACTTAAAGTACCCTGTTTAATCTTATGGGGTTTAAATCTAAAAATAGTCGGGGGTTACAATTTAATCTTCACAATCAGGGGAGAGTTAAGTATTTTCATTTTCACAATCAGGGGAGAGTCAAATTTAATCTTCACACTCATCATCCAAATAACAATTAAGATTTACATAATGTTTTAAGATTTGCAAAGTGCTTTACACAAATTGTGTATCTCATTTGATCACTATATCTATCCTCCACTCAGCTGCTGAAATGATTTTCTTAAAGTACCAGGTTGACCATGTCACTACCTCCTACTCAATAAGCTGAAGTGGCCCCTTAATCACCTCCAGAATCAAATATAAAAATCTTCTGTTGGCCTTTATAAGCTCCCTCTGATGTCTTTTCAGTGTTCTTAGACTTTATTTTTCTGGATTCTGACATTGGACTTTCGGTTCCCTTTTTTTTTTCAACTCAATTTCTGTTTTAGAGCCAACAGAAGTATTCATTCCAAGGTAGAAGAGAGGGAAGGGCAAGAAAATTTGGGTAAAGTGACTTACCCAAAGTCACATAGCTAGGAAGTGTCTGAGGTCAGATTTCAGCCTAGATTCTGTGATTTTTAGATTTTCTCCATCTCACTTGGTCTAGCACTCAGGAATATGCACACCCACACTACAAGGGTATGTGCTAGCTAATGACAAATCAGAAACAACTGACTGCCCTCCTGGGCTGTCCTTAGCCAAGCTTGAGCCACCATTGGCACATGTGAGACACAGGAAGTGATGTAGAGAACAGCCTCTGGCGTTCTTGTGAATACCTGTGGAGAGGGCTAGAGACCAGTTCAATACTGGAGCTCGAACTTGGAAGAGCCCCTCAGACAGCTTTCCTTCAGATCAGTCACATGAGTGATAAGGACTGACTCCCTTCTTTCCCTTGGCTCTCCAAGGCCTTAAACTCACGCCTTGGCTCAGCCTGAGCCAAAGCGGTTTTGAGTTAACTCCTTTCCCTTTCTCCCTCTCTCTCTCTCTGAATTTCTTCCTCCTGCTGTAATTAAATCACCATAAAACTCCATTCCGACTTGAGTGTTTCATTTATTTTTATTTATTTATATATATAATATTTATTATTTATTATTTCATTTATTTTATTTATAAAATCCTTGGTGACCAATAATTATTATATTCAGTCTCAACCCCTAAATTTAACCCTTACAGTCTCAATAACTCCAGGAATGGTACTCTATCCACTGAGCCATCTAGCTGCGCTCTTTCTGTTGTTCCTTGAACAAGACATCCCATATTGTTCTTGTGCTTCCCAGTCCTTCCTCCCTTTAGTATTTCTTCAAGTTGAGGGACTATTATTTTCTTTATCTCCTTCACAGAGCAACTAATACAATAATTTGTACCCCAATGTCTAATAATAATAGTACCTCAATGATCCTGAAAAAAAATAAACTGACTAAAAGTGTATGTCTTTATATACAGAAATATTCATAACTGTTTCCTGTTTTATTTCTGTTCACATATTGAAAAAAAGAGTGTAGGGACTAAACCTGTGATTTCATTGGTTTAAAGAAGTCCCAGGTAAAGAAACTCCTTTCTGCTGATGAAAGTTAGCATTTTTTCTACAATTTATAGGCATGTCATAGAAAGTTTGCTTCTAATACACATGACTTGCCCAAGGATCTTCTAGGCAGGATTTGAACTAAGATCTTCCTGGCTCTAAAAGCCAATTCCTTTTCCCAGTCTCACCCATTGCTAATGCCTTTCACTCTGAGACTACCTCCATTTACACTGTAAATATCTGGTTTGTACATTTTGGAATTTTTTTGCCTGACATCTTCCCTTTTAAGAATGTAAGCTCCTTGTAGGTAAGTCCTGTGTTTTTGCCCATCACTTGGCACAGTATCAGGCACATAATAAACAATAAATGTTTTGTCAACTGAATGAATGATTGACTCTATCCTCTGCAGGATGTGGCCTCTGATAAATAATGACTTCTGGATCTGCTTTCACTAATGGATTTAATATGAATAAGGAGAGAGGCAACATGATATAATGCAGCGGTTCTCAACCTCTCAATTTGTAGCAATGAGAATACATAATGCATATCAGGTATTTACATTCCAAATCATAACTGTAGCAAAATTACAGTTTTGAAGTAGCCACCAAAATAATTTTTTTGTTTGGGGTCACTGCAACATGAGGAACTGTATTATGGGGTCCCGGCAATTAGAAAGGTTGAGAACCACTGATATAATGTATAAAGAGCCTACCTTGGAGTAAGGAAGATCTGTGTTCAAATCCTACCCTAAAACACATATACTGACTCTATGACTCTGGGCAAGTAATTTAACCTCTCAATTTTCTGGGAAAATCCCTAACATTAAAAGTTACAGAGAAGGTGCCAAGGTGCTAGAGTAAGTTTCCTCATCTGGGAGTTTCCTATACAAACAAAATTATCCCTATTTCTCTATATTTTTTCTTTTTCTTAATTATTAAGAATTTAAGTTTATTTATTTATTTAAAAATATTTTTCCATGGATACATGAATCAATTTCTTTTCCTCCCCTCCTCCCAACCCCCTCCCATAGCCAATGAGCAATTCCACTGGGTTTTACATGTGTCATTGCCTATCTATATTTTGAGACCAGAAAACACTTCCTGCCTACTCCATCCTCCAAATTTTATCCCTTGACAAAGGCATAGAATGAAAGAAGTCTTTTTTCTGGACACTGAATGAGAGAAGTCTTTTTTTCTGGATACTGCCAATGAGGCCAATTTGGACTTTTTTTTTTTTTGATCATGCATTTCAGTTACAGGAATTTTTTTCTTTTATTCTTTTCCCAAAAGGAGTAGGAAAAGTGAGAAAGAGAAGAAATAGATCTTTTTAACTGAAAAAAAAAAATTTTTTTAAACATCATCCCTGAAAAAGCCCTCAAACCAAGAAATTTCTGGTGAACACATTCACTCATCAATTTGAACTTGTCATACTTGGAGATAGTTTTTCAGCCTCTTGGAGAGGACCCTTCTCCCTGCTTTCTAGGGAGCAGTAGGAATGTGACTTATTGGGCTAGAAGAGAAAATGTCATTCAAGTTAAGGCAGAAAAGAAAGGGGCATCTCCAGCATCTGTATTTATATAGAAAAGAAACTCTAAAGAGGATTGGGACATTTTCATACCAATAGCTCCCCAAACTCACCTTTCACAAAGAACACTCAAAAGGAAGAAGCCTTCTTGACTTTACATAGACTTTTCAGCTTTCTGGGATTTGATGGAGCCATGAATATGAATGGAAGACAGGAATTTGGGCTGCATTTTATCTGGTAAACAGATTTTAAATGCTTTACTAAGTCACTATTTCCTAGAAAGTTTGGAGTCACAGAAATAAAAACAGAACTCAGGACTAGTAGAGGGCAAGACAATGAATCTTCCTCCTGGCAGCTATCTGTCTAGTTCCAACTGTACTTTTTGCATCCAATGCTGGCTGTTGGGCTAGGCTTTAAAGAAGCTCTAATTCTCCAATTTGTAGGAAAGAAAGAGAGTTCTGGCCTCAGCCAAAGGCAAAGGGCCAGGGGCTTCACAATTATGGAGTCTGCAGATCTGACTCATGCCACATCTTAGACTCTATAGCTGGAAGAGGTCATTTAATCCAACTCCCTCATTTTGTAGGTGAAGAAAGTGAAGCTCAGAGAATCCCTGGGATCATAGATCTAAAGCTAGAAGGGATATTAAAACCCATCAAGCCAGGGCAGCAAGGTGGCTCAGTGGATTGAGAGCCAGACCAAGAAAGGGCAAGTTGTAGGTTCAAATCTAGTCTTAGATGCTTCCTAGCTGTGTAACCCTCCATGAGTTACTTAACCCTAGTTGTCTAGTTCTTGCCACTTTTTTTTTGCCTTTTAATCACTTCTTAGTATTGATTCTAAAATGGAAATTAAGAGTTTTTTAAAAAGCCATCTAATCCAGATACAGATCTAATAACCATCTAATAATATCTAATCTCATACAAAGGAAGAAAAAGGGGCCTGAAGAGATGAAATGACCTGGTCACACTCTGTAAAAGGACTTTCCTAATCTTCCCCAAGGCTATTGCCTTCTTTTCCATTTTATTTTCCATTCGGCCCACTTATATCTTTTATGTACATGCATTTTTGCATGCTATCTCTCCTAGTACAATGTGAGCTCCTTGAGAACAAAGACTATTTTTGCTTTTCTTGGTATCCCTAAGATTTAGTAGCATGAGTTGACTTGATTTGGCTCCTGTCACCTAGTAGAAAAGCAGAGATTGGAACTTGGTCCTTCTAACTCTAAACTTAATACTCTTTCTACTTTACCATGATGCCTTGTCATCTTACATATGCCAGCGATGCTCAAATTGTTGAGACGAGAAAGGATCAAAAACGCCCCAAATAGCCAGCAGGTCGTTGCAGTGATTCTCAGACACCAGATTATTAGATGGTGTTGGGGTTGGTGGAGAGGGTGCCTCCTGAATCTTACCAAGGAAAGTCTCTAGCCATACATGTTGTTCAGTCATTTTTCAATTGTGTCTGATTCTTCAGGTCCCCATTTGGAGTTTTCTTGGCAAAGATACTGGAGTGGTTTGTCATTTCCTTCTCCTGCTCATTTTACAGATGAGGAAACTAAGGCAAACAGGGTCAAGTGATTTGCCCAGGGTCACACACCTAGCAAGTATCTGAGACTAGATTTGAACACAAGTCTTCTTGACTCCAGACCTGGAGCTCTATCAACAAAGTCACCTCCCTGTTATATAGGTATCCCAGGGCTTTATCAGGAAATTCTCCACCTGCAATCTGATTTTGCAATCCTATCATTGAGATTATTCAATGATAACTAGCTTCTATTCAGCATTTCTTAGCTTGCAAAACACTTTCCATACATGGTCTCATTTGATCTTTGCAGCAACCCTAAGAGATCAATGGCGGCCATTATGATGATGATGATGATGATGATGATGATGATGATGATGATGATAATGATGATTTTATAGGTAAAGAAATTACAGTTCAGAGAGATTAAGTGATTTACTTGCCCAGGGTCACAGATATAATCAAAGGCTAGATTTGTACTCAGCTCTTTTTGCTAAACATTTGAACCTTCAATTAAACTTGATGCTTGTATCAGAGATTTTATAATCTGTATTCCATGGAGACTTGCAACACACAATAATGAAAAGGGGGAGTCTTATGATAGTCATCAATGGTGTTAAAATATTTCAAACCTACTATATCTGGAGTAACTGTATTTTGTACAGGATTGCTAAATCCTGTACAGTTATAGGATGCCACTTCTATTAGCATGCTGCAATATTCAAAATCTTATATGAAATACATTCCAAATACTATTAAAAGCAGAAACTTAGGTGGAAAGCAGTTTTAAACAATTTGAAAATTAGACTCTAAGCCTAATATGAAAATCATGGGCTAGGAGGGCATCTAAGCTATTGGAAATTTGGGAAGTTAATTACCTTTACCTTAAACATCTCCGGAGTAGGAAACTCCACTATCCACATAGACAGAAACTCAAATATTTAGTTGAGGGGAGCTAGAGAAAGATCGGGACACAACGCTGGCTAAGTACATCTCCAATTATGTTACAATATCTCAATTGGCTTCAGCAAAGCAATGCTTTACATTTCCCTGACCAATTTGCTAGGGCAGCTAGGTGGTACAGTGGATAAAATTCCAGACCTGGAGTTGGGAGGATTCCTTTTCCCAAGTCCAAATCTGGACTCAAGACCCTTACTAGAGGAACCCAGATCCTCACATTCTTCCAGTGGAACTAGAAGCCAGCTAGATATTAGCAAACTTAGTGGAAATTCCTTTGGGTGGATGGAATTCAATGAACCAAATTCAAATTAAGTAAATATTTTAAAGTGCCATTTGTGTTCAGGGGACTGATCTGGGAGTTGGAGAGAAAAAATATAAGGAAAAATGAGAAACAGTCCCAGTCCTCCTGGAATTTATATCACAAGCTAAAATAATAAATAGTAACTGCCTGGGAGGGAAAGACAACGTGATTCCTCCCCACCCCCTCATCCCCCTAGGAAGCAGGTGTTTCTGCACTAGAAGGTGAAAAACAACTGAATGGGAATTCTATCTGAGATGTAAATGAACCTTCAGAATCAGGCCACCACCAGGATCACCTTTTGTCTGTCTCCTGGGGTTGGGGGTTGGTGTTAGGGGTCTGGATGTGGCTGACCCTAAAGTGAATAAATCAGGGAAGAGAGCAGCCAACCCAGTTCTGTATAGGGGGAGTCCCAAAAGTCATACTGCAGAACTACTCTATGATTTTTGGGACACCTTGTGTTTCTCTCTGTCTTTTAATATTTTTTTCCAATTACATATAAAAATATTTTTATCATTTGTTTAAAAATAAATTATCTCCCTTCCCCTCCCCTCTCCCAGAGACAGCAAGCAGTTCAATATAGTTATACATGTACAATTATCCAAAGTATATTCCCACATTAGTCATGTTGTGAAAGAAAATACAGACTGAAAAACCCCAACAAAAAATAGGAAAAATGAAAAAAGTATTCTTTGATCAGCATTCAGACTGTATCAGTTCTTTCTCTGGAGGAGGAGAATATTTTTCATCATGGGTCTTTTGGAACTGTCTTAGATCATTATATTTTTGCTGAAAATAAGCTAAGTCATTTACAATTGATCATCAAAAAACATGTGGACAACAATGTTCTCTTGGTTCTATTCATTCCACTTTCTATCAGTCCACTCAAGTCTTCACAGGTTTTTCTGAAAACATCTTGCTCATCATTTCTTATAGAACAAGAGTATTCCATTACAATCATATATCACAACTTGTTCAGATATTCTCTACTTAATGGACATCCCCTTAATTTCCAATTCCTTGCTATCACAAAAAAGAGCTGCTGCTAATATTTTTGTACAAATAGGCCCTTTACTCTTAAAAAAAAAATCTCTCTAGGATACAAAACTATTTAGTAATAGTATTGCTGGGTCAAAAAGTATTCACATATTTATAGCCCTTTGGGCATAATTCCAAATTACTCCCTAGAATAGTAGAATCAGTTCACAACTCCACCAACAAAGCATCAGTCTCCCAATTTTCCCATATCTCTTCCAACATTTCTTATTTTCCTTTTCTGTCATACTTATAGTGAACCTGAGAAGGCAAAAAGAACTCAAAGCTAAGATTGCCAACTGGTTAGTTGACCAACTTGGCAGTTGTTTTATCCTAGAATCTGGTTGCTCACATGATTTTATGACTTAACCTGCAGTGAATCAGTGTTGTTTTTTTTTTGTTCTGTTTTAGTTTGAAGGTTAGTCCATCATCTAAATTATCAAAAAAAGGTATGCCAAAATTGATGGAGGTGATGGTAGGGGGTAGGGGGACCCAGTATAATTAAAGGTGATGGAAATAATGACCAAAATTATTCTTAATGATGTGCCATACTATGTGTGTATGCCTTGATATTTGGGACAAAGGTGGTTTGGCAGAGAGAGAAGGTAACATTTATTTAGTTTTAATTTTGATGACAGTACTAAGGACCCTCAGAAAATAGTCCAAGGGAGGTGTGAAGGCACAGAGAAATAGCTAAGGGATTTGATGCATGATCTCCCCCAGAAGAATTGAACTCAATATTTGCCTTTAAATGTGGAAGTGATTATGAAAGCCTAAATTCTATTAGTATTTCACTGAATACTGTAGCATGTACCCCATAGGTGCCCAGGTTTTTTCATTGCTTTTCAGGTGAATAGTGTTTTATTTAGTGACTTTGGAGAGACAAAGCTTCACTATTTAAAATAAGAAAACTGAGGCACTGAAAAATGACTTGGTGGAAGTCATCAATGCCCAATCCTAAGCTACATAATGAAGTCAGAGAAGTTTGTTATTCAAATATCCCAGCTTTTTTGATGTCATATAAATATAGACTAGGTTGATGAAAGGAACTGAATAGAGGCACCATGGATAATAGGAATAAAATAGAACTTGGAAAGTATGGCAAAAATCCACCCAACATCTTAGCATTTGTACTGGATTATTATAATTGGTGACTTGTGGAAAGATACTTAAAAATATTTTTTAAAGAAACACACAATTTAGTCTTGGTTAAAGGGGAGGAGTTCAGAACCCTTTATAACCTGCTCACACCAACCTTTCCAGTCTTCTCATACTTTACCTCCCCCTTCCTCCACAGCCTATCCCACCAATACACACTCTAGGATCCAGTGACATTGACTTCCTTGATGTCCTTCAAATAAGACACTTCATCTTCAGACTCCAGGTATTTTCTCCATCTTTCCCCACTTCTTGAAATGTTATTCCTCCTCATCTCTATCTTCTGGCTTCCCTGGCTTCTTTCAACTCCCAGATAAAATCCTACTTTCTACAAGAAACTGTTCCCAATTCCCCTTAATTTTTAGTGCTTTCTCTCTGTTCTCTCTCTTATTTCCAATGTTATTTCCCCTATTAGACCCTCCCATTAATTCCTCAAGAGTAAAGGCTATTTTTTATCTTTCTTTGCATCCCTAGCACTTGGCACAGTGCCTGGTACATAGTAGCCACTTAATAAATATTGATATTCGGGTCATAATTTGAATTAAGGTAGGAGTTCCAACATGAACACAACTTCACCTTGTTTCTAAATAGACAGAATTACCTAGGTTCTACTTTAGTTATCAGAGAAGCCCAGTTATAACTAGCTTAAAGGAAAACATTTAATTTTTTTCTTCTTCAGGACTTCATTATTCATTAGATCAATATATGTTCTGTATAATGTAAAGGTTTAATTTCTGGACAGACTAATGACTGGACTCCTTCCTCACTTCTAACCTCTTAAAACCCTTAGTTTCCTTTAAAGCTCAATTCAGGTACCTACTACAGGAGGTCTTTTCTAATCCTGAAACTGGTATTCTTTCTCTCCCCAAATTATCTTATTTTATCTGTGTACACATATACCCACAGCTAAATGTAAGCTCACTGGGGACAGAACTTGTTTTCATTTTTGTCTTTGCATTCCCAGGGCCTAGTATGGCTCCTGGCCCACTATTGTTTAAAAAAATGTTTAAGTCTAACTGAAACCCAACTTTCTTCTTTAGCACCAACAGACCTCCAGAGAAGAATCTATTCAAAGACATTAAGTTCTTTTTCTAGCAACACTTCAATACTTGGGGAGAAATGTCTACATTGACTACACTCACATATTAAATTTGAATTAAAATTAAGAAATAATAAATAAATTAAATAAATTATTTAAAATAAGAGAAAATAAAAAGTCTTAGATAAAGTTGTCCCAAGGATCAGGAAGTTCCTTGGGTACAACTTGGCCTATTATATGGCTATGTAGTGGGTGTTTTGGGGAATAAATGGCAGAAAAGGCACCCATTTGTACTGGAAGAAAGATCTTTACTGGGAGCTCCCTTTTCCTTTCTTTGTACCCAAACTCTTTGTACAATGTTTGGCATATTGTTGGTGCTTAATAAATGCTTTTTGATTTGACCAGACTACACAGATGAATACTCAGGTCCTAACAACAACAAAAAGATACCTACATTCCTGTTGCTTTAGCAGAAATTTCTTGGGCTGGCCCAAATATTGGTTTATTTAATCCCTTGCCTTCTGTCTTAGTATCAATTCTAAAACAGAAGAGTAGCAAGGACTAAGTAAATGCTAGGTAAATGGGATTAAGTGACTGGATAGGATAACATAGTTAGGAAATGTCTGAGACCAAATTGGAACCCCAGTCCTCCCAGCTCTAGACTTAGCACTGTATTGCTACTGTAGGATTTAAATTAATGTTCAATACTTCAAGTATTGTTTTTATAAAGTTTATCTGACAAGATAGAACCACATGACTAAGTTTTTTCTACCTGTTCAAAATTCCTTGCTCCACCAAAGCTGCGACAGGAAGGAAAAGGGCCTGAGAACCGGAACTCCACCCTATTTATATCCTATCTATGTCAGTACTTAAGGACAGGAAGTGAATGGGGTTCTGGGAATTGTAGTTTTTGTGAGGGATGCTGGGGATTGTAGTTTTGAGGGTAACAGATTCTAATTACACACTACCTCGCTGCCCTTCTGGCCAAAGTATTTAGAAGTAACTCCCAAAATATTCCTAATATCCCAAATTTGTTTAATCTACTTACTGGCCCTTTCATTCCTTTTCCCTTTTTATGAGATCTGGGTCCAGAAGACCAGCAGTGATGAAAGTCTGGGTCGGTTGACTGACCATCTCTTTGAGCTTCTAGCTGTACAATCAGGGTAATGATATTTGTAATACTTCAAATTCTAAAGCCTTAGATGCAGCCTTACATAAATGGCTCATTTCAATTCACTCTGAGGAAGGAGAAAATCTGTCTTCACTGCCCATGTGGATGTCTCCCAGCACTTGTGAATGACCATTTCTACTTCAACAAGCTCAAGCATGGTTTTGGATCCAGCCCATTCCTTTTTCTTGCTGATATGTTATACCTTTATGGAGCTTCTCCCAAAGGAACTGTTTCTGCCTTTGTTTTTAATTAAGTGCTCCTCTTCTGGTTTTCCTCCTGAGGATCCCTTCTGGAATTAAAGATGCCTGTTTTGCGCAGCACTTTGCCCAGTGAATAAAAAGAATACATACAAGCGCAACAAAGAAAGACATGATTCTAGGATTGCTCTAGCCTACCCAGAAAACCAAGCAGTCATGACATTCTCCCACCAAAAGGAAGAGGGGCCATGTGGGACAGAAGAAGGAGCATTAGACTCAGAGTCAGAAGAGCTGAACCAGAGTCCTAGCTGTGTAACTCTGAACAAGTCACTTAACCTGAGCTTCACTTTCCTCATATGAAATCCTGGGAATATCTTCTTCGAAGTGTTGCTGTGAGGAATACAATATCTCATATTCTATCTTCACTTCTTTATTCCCGTAGCTACTACCATGTGATGGACCTCATAGAAATGGGATTAAACATTCATTTTGTGCCTACCATGTGCCAGGTCCTGGACTAAATACTCCATATTATTTTATTTGATACACACAATGAGGAAGGCACTATTATTATTCCTATTCACAATTGAAGAAATTGAAACAGACAAAGGTTAAGTGACTTACCAAGATCACAAAATAAGCTTTTGAGCCAAATTTGAAGTCTTCTTGACTCCAGGCTCAGTGTTCTACACCACCAAGCTGCCTTATGGCCACTTTCCTAGGTTGGGGTCAGCAAACTTTAACCTTCAGGTCAAATCTGATCTGTAGCTTGCTCTTCTACAGACCCAAGCCAAGAATGCTACTTAGATTTTTATTTATTTATTAAAACTTTTAGGGGGCAGCTGGGTAACTCAGTGGATTGAGAGTCAGTCCTTATTGCTCTTTTTTTAAAAAAATAAATCCTTACCTTCTGTCTTAGAATCAATACTGTGTATTGGCTCCAAGGCAGAAGAGTCATAAGGGCTAAGCAATGGGGATCAAGTGACTTGCCCAGGCTTACACAGCTAGGAAGTGTCTGAGGTCAGATTTGAACCCAGGACCTTCCATCTCTAAGCCTGGCTCTAATTCCATTGAGCTACCCACCTCTCTTCCACCTTAGAACCAATACTCAATATTGATTCTAAGACGGAAGGGAAGGGTTTAAAACACACACACAAACACACACAACCCTTACCTTCTATCTTAGCATCAGTTCTAAGACAGAAGAATGGCAAGGGCTAGGTAATTGGAGTTAAGTGGCTTGCCCAAGGGTCACACAGCTGAGAAGTGTCTAAAAACAGGGTTTTGAGCTCAGTCCCTCCACACTCAACTCAGGATTCTTAATCTACTGTGATACTTAGCTGCCCTTAGATTTTTTTTTTAAGCCCTTACCTTCCATCTTGGAGTCAATACTGTGTATTGGTTCCAAGGTAGAAGAGTGGTAAGAGCTAGGCAATGGGGGTTAAGTGACTTGCCCAGGGTCACACAGCTAGGAAGTGCCTGAGGCAAGATTTGAAACTAGATCCTCCCATCTCTAGGCTTGGCTCTCAATCCACTGAGCTACCCAGCTGCCCCCTGCCCTTAGATTTTTTAAATGTATTTTAAAACATTTTGTTATATGCTCAAATGTTTTAAAATAATTATATTTTCACATCTAGAAAACATTCTTAGCTGGGTGCATATAAGTTTTCTGACCCCTGACATGGACCTCTTGCAGTAACCTCCTGCTTGGTCCTTCCTTCTGCCCCTTGTTCTTCCTCCATCTGAAACTATGCCATCTCCAAGATCTTCAACAATGAACTTCCCTATTCTGTCCTCAAATGTCTGTCCTTCTGCCTTTTTCATACTTTCAAATCTTAACTTATTATTTGTCTTCATCCTGACTATTTTTCTTGATTCCTCCCTGTTCACCAATCACTCTGCTCCAGTTTCCTCTCCTTCCCTTTAATCTTCATGCTATAATCAGCCATTTCAATGATAAAGGCTTCCACCCTTAAATTCCTCTCCCTCTTGGATTGCTGTTTTTGTTCAACTAGTCCACAATTATGATAACCTCTCACCATCTGACTTTTCTACTTCTGTACCACCTAGTGATAAATAGTTTCTAGAGGACAGATGCCATCCTGAAACAAGTAACAGTAAACTGTAGTAACTAACTTTAATTGTGTCATTAAATAATCTTTTCATTATTCTTTTACCATTTTCTAGCATATTCTTTAGAGTAGTCATTTTTAAAAACCTTTTTTCCCCTCCAGCCCCTCAACTCTACATAACCCTCTAAATGATTTCATCTCCTGATTTAGTGAGAACATTGAAGTTCATTCATTTCCCCTCCTTCATGCCTCTAAACCTCTGTATCATTACCTGTCTTCTTCTTTCCTACTTTTCTCAGAGGATGAGGTCACCTTCCTCCTTGCCAAAGGATAGTTCTGTATGTCAGTGAAATTTTAACATAAAATTATACCATTTGCCCTAAAATGTGTCCTGAGTTTACAGTGGAAAATAGGAGAGCATGATATTTATAAGAAGAGATGTCACTTATTCATCTGCACTTAGATGAGATCATCCAGCTTCCCTATCTCTTTGGAAACCTTGCTCCCATTGAGGGGAGTGACTGTGTGAGAGTGGGATAGAGGATGATTTCTAAGTTTTAATACTCAATAAAATGACAAATCATCATCTCTCTTTTGCTTTACTCTCTTCCTCACTCTTGCATTAATTCCTTTACCCTCAATAAACATGCCTGTGTTTCTTCAGCCTAAAAAGCAAAACACAGCAAGCCTACCCCCCACACCAATCTTCCCTTGTTCCTAATACTTTTTCAAGTTTGTCTCTCCCTTCTCTTTACTGCCAAATTTCTAGGAAGAGTATATATACTAGAAGTTTCCAATTCTTTAATATCTTACAAGTTATTTTTAATCTATTTACAAACATGTTATTTTCTTCCTTTATCTCTTAGATAAGAAACATCATTGGAATAGTGAATTGAGAGAAAGGGTCTTGTGAGGTTCAAATAATATAATGAATATTAAGCTTAAATCATATAAAATTCAGTTATATCATAAATCACCATCCTCCTCCTCTAATTACCAGGTCCCTAGAGTAGTGATGACTTCATTCCCTAAGCCTTCTGCCTCATTCTTGCTGAGCTCAAGCTATGTTTATTGAGCAATGCAATGTTTAACTACAGTAGAAGGAGGGGAATATATGCACACTCTTTTAAGTTTAATTTACATCATTAACACTTTTTAAAGTCTAGAAATCACAAAACAATGAATCAAGCCCTGATTTGGAGTGATTACCAATTTCTTAGGTGTAAATGCTTCACACTAAAAATCTAACAATTAGTTCTTCCCTGCCAGTTAAAGCTGATTCCAGTATATTCCTAATTGAGGGTCAGTCTTAATGATAAGAAGACCTGAGTTCAAGTTCTCCACTGACTCATACTGGGTATGCGCCTCTCCTAGGCAGGTCATTTAGACTCAATGTCCCATGACAATTCTCTAAGACCACCAGATACAGAGTATCTGAAGATTTGCATTGATAGAGGGATTTTCCTTACTGGGAGTTTCCTGCATGCACTTTAATCACTGCCAATTGGCAGTGTCAAGAGAACTTATGAGAAAGAACACCATCCACATCCACAGAAAGAACTGTGGGAGTAGAAACACAGAAGAAAAACAACTGCTTGATCACATGGGTCAATGGGGATATGATCAGGATGTAGGCTCTAAACCCATGATGGCAAACCCATGACACACATGTCAGCACTGACATGGGTAGCCATTTTTGATGACACACAACCACATGTGGGCCCGGTTTTCTCAGGGTCTGGGGGTGGGGGTGGGGGTGAGGGGAGCAAGCCCAGGTGGTGCTCCTGCTGGGACAGGGAGGAGGAGCATGCACCAGCAGGCAGGCTGGCAAGTGGCAGCCTTTACTCTCGAAGTGCCCCCAGGCCAACTGGCTGGGGAGGGGTAGGATGGAAGACTGCCCAGGGCTCCAGCCCACCTGAAACAGAGAAGTGTCTGAAACCCATTAACAGACACTTTTAGCACCCTGAAAAATATAGCAATGGCTTTACTCACAATTTTTCCCTCTACATACTTTTGTGAGACCTTATTCTCAGTGTTAAATAATATCAAAATTAACAAAAGAAACAGACTGACAGATGAAGTTAGTAGTGCTTGCTAGGGTTTGAAGTGGACAAAATACCAACCTTCAATTGAAGATTTATCCAATGAAATCAGCAACAAAAAAGTCACTAATAGGCAGGTTAGTTAAAGAATTTCCCCTCCTCCTCACTTAGCTTAGTTCATGGCACCCCACACAAGTTAAATAATATCAAGACCAACAAAAGAAACCAACTGACAGATGAACAAAGAAGTCACTAAGCAGGTAAGTTAAATAATTAGTTTTTGGTTTATTAAATACAGTTATATATTAGAATTATGCATTTTTGTCATTTAAACTATAAATATCATGAAATTATGGTTTTTTTTTCTCAAAATGACACACTACCTGAGTTATGCTCAGTTTTTTGGCGAATTTTGACACACCACGCTCAAAAGTTTGCCCATCATTGCTCTAAAGGATCACCCTAGTGCAAATATCAATAATATGGAAACAGGTCTTGAGCAATGACATATGTAAAATCCAGTGGAATTGTGCATTGGCTACAGGAGGGGGCTGGGAAGAGAGGAGAGAAAGAACATGTATCATGTAACCATTTAAAAATGTTCTTAATCAATTAAATTAAAAAAAGGAATCTGAAAAAATAAAATAAAATCCAGATCTTCTGAATCCAAAGGCAGTACTCTTTCTACTTCCACAACATAAGAAATTGAAATTTATATCATGGAAGAATACTTACAAGTCCATGGAAATGAATGAAAACTGAATCAAATCACACAATACTCCTTCCTTCAATATACCATGCAGTCAAGGTGAATCTAGAAACCCCCGAACTTGTAGCCTCCTGAGACCTGATGGTACCACCCCCCCCCCCCAGTCTAATTAGCTTGGAGGTGAAAACCTCAAGTTTGACCTTAAAATCACAGAGAGTTTCTCCCTGAGGGAACATCCCTCATGAGGCTCAGACTAACAATAGACCCTAAAGGAGTTTAGGTGGGGATGGCTAATCCCATCACCTGTTAAGTATCTCTTTGGTCCCAAAGGTTTCTCTCCTTAGGCCAAAATCCTTTACTAAGGTAGCCCAGCTCTTGGCTGGATCTTTCCTTTTTGTGTCCATTGTAAAGCTGTAGCCTCTCACTGTTATTCCTGTCTAATACTCTCATTTTCTTTGTTACCATTGTAAAGTCAATCAACTATAAGGCTTCCCAAGATGTATAAAGGCTTCCCAATTTTAATGATTCTTTGGAGTTTTCTTCTAGAACAGTGACACTCCAAGTCTGGGAAGATTTGCAGCATATAGCTCTGCAAGGACTCCTAATAAAGCATTCACCCCTTCTCCTTAATTAAAAAGTGTTTTTTCTAACTATTTGATAGTTCTGTGCTTCTTTTCAGTTTAACAATGCCACGATGCTTTTTATTCAAGAAATATAGAAAGAAACTAAGGGTCAAATCATTAAAATAAATGCTAGTTTTAGATTTCATTGTCATTACAGTTTCTTAAAATTTAAGGAAAAAACCCCAGCAACTTTTCTGGGTAATTGACTTCTCTCTGTCTCCAAGTAAGCCATAATCTGATGCCTCGTTGTGGGCTGGATAACCCAGAATCCTCAAAGATTTATTAGTGTTAATGGGATTCAAGCTCTGGCAAAATGTACCAGGACAGACAGAGGCACTCTGAATAAGTCCTATGTGGATTATGTGTCTGTCCTTTCAAACCACTCTCAAAAGGCATGTCATTAGTTTGGTTAAGGGAGGATGAACATTTTGGCTAAAAAAACTCTAGAGGAATGGCTCCTAAATAATAGAAATGATGGATTAATTTCAAGGGAGCTATGTAGTGAATGATTCCAAGGGGTAAGAGATCAACCAATCTGAGGGCCAGAAGAAGGGTCACATCTCATTCTCCATATCATGGGGACTTGTCTCCTATATACTCAGTCCATACTCTCCTTAAGCTTTTCAAGCTCTGAAACGCCTCTTTCCAAGGGAATTGACCCCGAAGAGCAATTTTAACTTAAGAGCACCCATTGAAGCATCTTGTAGTGTCATTGGAAAATGGAAAAATGCCATACCCTTTCCCACCCCACTCCTACATCATGGCTGTGGCTTGGCTCTTGGTCCATATTCCCTACCAATGATTGATAAGAGCCTTTTCCTCCTCTCCCCCCGCCCCCCCAACTATTCCTTTGGGTGAGATAGATTGAATCGCATAAGATGAGCAGGTAAGGATGAGTTAGGATCTGCATCACAGATCACTACCTTATCTTTCCTCCCAAACTGACCTCTCTTCTGAATTTCCCTGTTACTATTTTTCCTTTTTCCAGTCACCCAGGTTCTCAACCTTAGAGTCATACCAGACTCTTCTTTCTCCCTTACACATCCAGTAAGTTGCCAAATGTAATTTCTCCTTCCACAAAATCTTGCAGCGGTTCTCTTCTCAACACACACAGACGGCTATCATCTATCATCTTCTTTTAAGTCTTCATCGTCTCTCACCTGTACTATAGTGGAATAACTTTCTGGTTATTCTTCCTATGTTATACCTCTCCCCACTCCAAACCACACTCCACACAGCTGTCAAAAAATATTTTTTAAAGTATATAAGTACAGATCTTACTGTGTTACCCACCCCACTCATTCTTCAATATACAAACTCAAGTGGTCCCCCCACTACCTTGAAAAGAAAATTGTTCTATTTTATCTCATCTGTTAAAAATGTCTATCTTATGCAAGTTGCATAATGTACATAACTATTAGTATAATGACAAATGTACTTCATTTATAAATATGTTGGACATGAGTACTCAAAAAGTTTCTATTGGCAGCGATTCATGATTAAAAGATTGGGAGACAATGCTCTGGAGGACCATCAGCTCAGTCAGTCGTACAGAAGTTGCTATTTGCAACTAGAAGGAACATCCACACTAAGAAAAATAAAGCTCTTTGAAGTACTGCAACAAATTCCCTCTGACTTTCACATTTCATTAAAGCAATTAAAAAATAACATCAACAAGAGATTAATTTTCTTGGCTTTTTACTACATCAACCACAATTTTGTAACTTTTAACTAACATGTTCATTGATGTATGCCAAAACCTGAGTCACTAGGAAGCTACCTTCTCCCAAGGGGCAGTCTGTTATAAGACTCAGAGGAGTGAAAGAAGAGGGGACCGGTAAAAGGAAGGAAGTTTACATCATTAGGAGTTTCAGTCTCCAGGGTTGTACCCATAACCATTTCCCAAAAGTATTAAATTAATTTCTATATATTTTCTTAAAACTTATTTGGCATAAACTAAGGTTTTTTTTTTAACTTCTCAATTATTTTTAATTACACCCCTATAGAATTGCTTCGAAACTTCATAACCCTGTTTATTTAATAGGCACTCCTTGCATCTGGCAACATCTTAAAAAGCCATCTCATCTGTGTATCTCTGACAGACTGGCTAAAAGAATTCCAGGTTACTTTCTGATCTCTTATTTTTCAAAACACTCAATCAGCTGTAGCATAAACATTTCTCATCTTTCACTAGTTAGCATATGAAATGTATTCAAGTTTCAAGAAAGAAGGTCCTTATTCTAAAGGGAGAGTCATGGTAAAAACATAAAATCCTTCTGGTTTCTGTGAAGACGTGTCACTTTTTGAGATTCTGAAGGTTGCCAACCTTCTGGTAAAAGAGATCACTAACCTTTGATCTTTGTAAGATAACACACTTCTTAACTTTCAAATGTCTTTAAGTCTAATTTCATATATGATTCTAGAGAACCAAAACATGTCATTTAACATGCTAGGTGGAATTGAAAAGGGGGGGAAAAGCAAATTCACAAAGCAATTAAAAGTACCTGATTCTAGGGCCCACCTTTCTTTTTTTGTTTGTTTTAGTGAATAAAGACTCAGAATTCCTATTCCTTCTTTCACTTCACAAAAGTCTAGATTGGCTGTCCTACCTTGGGCCTTTGAGCTGTGGTTTTTAAGTGCCTACTCAATTCAAATTGTAAATGAATTTATTTTGTTTTCCAGATATAAAGTAAAGAGAAAAACAATTCCTCTTGTTGCAGGTATTCAGAGTTTAATTTATCTATACTTACCTATCTATTTTTATATAAAAAGAGATGTACTGAAGATTCCAAGTTTTACAGAAAATAAAAAGAAGGGACCTTAGGGATCATCCAGTCCAAACTCCTAATTTGACATCCAGGACTCAGAAATAATGATGCTTAGGCTATTTTTTTAAGCCCTGTCTAACTTTTTAAGTTGTTCAAAGGATTGTTGACTTGGAGGCCATTTAGTTCAATCCCTGCACCTTCCTCCCTTCTCTTTCTTTCTTTCTTTCTTTCTTTCTTTCTTTCTTTCTTTCTTTCTTTCTTTCTTTCTTTCTTTCTTCCTTCCTTCCTTCCTTCCTTCCTTCCTTCCTTCCTTTCTTTCTTTCTTTCTTTCTTTCTTTCTTTCTTTCTTTCTTTCTTTCTTTCTTTCTTTCTTTCTTTCTTTCTTTCTTTCTTTCTTTCTTTCTTTCTTTCTTTCTTTCTTTCTTTCTTTCTTTCTTTCTTTCTTTCTTTCTTTCTTTCTTCAATAGAATAGGCAGAGGTTCAGAGAAGTTAATTAAGTGATTTGCTCTAGGTCCTATAGGTAAGAGATGCAGAGTGTGATTGAGACTTGAAGAGAGAGGTTTTGCAGGACAAGCCAAGATGCAAGAACCAAGGCTGGGGACCTGTCTGTCAATCAAGAAGAAGGTTCTAATGGAGTGTTCCCAGGAGGAGAGGCAGTTGAGCCTGACTGAAGGGGGAAGATGCTGAGAACTGTTCCCTGTTAGCTTCTGTCCATGGATGAAGGACCCTTGTAGGGCTGGCTTGGCTTTGGGCTCTTTGACCAAGGAAGAGACCTCTGCTCTCTCTGGGATTTTACTGACCAAAAGTTGGAGGAAAGCCAGGCTGAAGGAGAGACTTTCCTTGGTGGCTGGCTGAGGAGGGAAGAAACTGAGAACTATTACTATTTAGCTTCTGTCCCAGGCTGAAGGACACTTGAGGGGGTTTCTGAAATTAGGCTGAGAGACCTTGGTGGCTTTGTGAAGAAGAAAGAAGATTTTAATTGTTGTCCTCCATCTCTCTGAATGTTCCTTGAGTCAAAGCTGTGACTGGATTACTTTCCCAAACCCTCAAATTCTCCTTAGAGTTCAGAGAAACCCTCATCCCTCTTTCCTCAGTTTCCCATCCTGTTGTTTCCCAATAAACCCCTTACCTGAGAAAGAAAACAAGAGTATTTTATAGTCCATGGGGGGGGGGGGAGGAAGAGGGTAGGAAATAGATTGATCCATTAGCCTTCAAATAGAGATTATAGCCAGACCCCAGAGCATTCCCCTGTGGTAGTATCCCTCTATCTCTCTAGCAGCATCTCTCTCAGCATCTCTCTGTATCTCTCAGTATCTCTGAAGAAAGTATTTGATCTCCATAACTAGTAGCAGTTCTCCAGTCACAGTCAAGCCAGAATACATTCCAGTTAGTTCAAAAACAAAATAGTGACACAGATTACCTATTTAACACATGAGTCAGGATTAAAACCTGTGACTTCTGACTCCAAGCCCAGTCCTCTTCCCTGCACATCTTTGCTGGCACCTGTAAACTGTAAAGTGCAATAAAAATCCAAGTTGTTATTATTATGCATAGGAATCAACTCTAATGGGCTTCCAAGAGCCCATTGTTAAATTTTTAGAGTAAGCATTTACACCTCAGAGACTGAAAATCACCACAAATGTCATGTGCTGTTGGTTGTCTAAGCTTAAGAAAGTGTTGATCATGTAGATTAAAGGTGTATGCATACATTTTTCTTTTCTTTTTTTTTAAACTTTTACCTTCTTTCTTAGAATTGATTGGTTCTAAGGCAGAAGAACAGTGAGGGCTAGACATATGGGTTTAAGTGACACAGCTAGGAAGTATCTGAGGTCACATTTGAACCCAGATTATCCTGACTGCGCCTGGCACTCCATCTACTGTGATACCTAGTTCATATTTTTTTTTCCAAGAGAACCTGCTTGTTAAATATTTACCAGCACACCCTTGAATTGCATTATAAATATTGCTTCAACTCAACAGGAGTGCTTTGTAAAAGGCTCAGAAAATGAAGTCATCAATTGACTGGAAGCTAATAATAATAACTCCGATTTATATGGCACTTAAAGCGCTTTAAATCCATTATCTCACTTGAGCCTTGCAACATCCCTACACAGATATTATCAGATGAATACTTTGTACTCCTCCTAGGTACCTAAGACCTAAAAAGTTCTTGGTGCAGAGTAATCTTTGATTAATGCTTCAAGATTAATGTTCTCACACATGCACTAATTTATACTGTATTTGCCCATGTTGCAGTCTTATTACTCTCACTAGAGTATATTCAGCTGCATCTTGTTTTATCCTTATTCTTTTCCCTCTCTTCTCTCCTGCTCCTATCACTGAATCTCAGAATTCAGCAAGCCCCCAAAGCCAGGAGTCTAGGGCAAACTTGAATGAGAATACACCTTCTACAGCATCACACCCAACACATGGTCCCTCACTCAGTTTTTACTTTGAAAAACTCTATGGAGGAAGAACCAAATATTTCCCCAGGGAGCCCATTCCATTCTGGATAGCTCTAATTGTTAAGATTTTTTTCCCACTTATTTTTGGCTGAAATCTGCCTCTCTTCAATATTCATGCATTAGTCTTATTTATGCCCAGCTGGGCCAAACAGAACAAATGTCTTCTTCATCCTATCCAAGACACTTTAAATTCTTTAAAACAGGTATAATCTTTTCCTCCCCTCACCCCCTCCCATGTATGCTCTTTCCCAAAGTAGACATCCTCATTTCCTACAATTAATTTTCTAGGTTAGCAATGCTCAAAGTATTTGATGTCATGACCCTTTTAAAATGAGAGAAAAGGGGGAACCTTGGTGGCTCAGTGGAATGAGAGCCACACCCAGAGATGGGAGGTCCTGGGTTCAAATTTGACCTCAGATACTTCTTGGCTGTGTGACCCTGGGCAAGTCACTTGACCCCCATTGCCTAGCCCTAACCACTCTTCTGCCTTGGAACCAATATCTAGTATTGATTCTAAGACAGAAGATAAGGGTTTAAAAAATAATAAAATAAAATGAGAGAAGACACCCCTGCAAAAACAAAACAAAACCCTTTTGTTCATTTGGGTTATATCTATGAATAATTTCTGTGAAATAAAATATCTTAGAATTATTATGAAAATAGTTTTGACCCCACATATCCTTAGAAAAGTTTCAGGGACACCCAAGGGGCTATGGACATATTTAGACCACATCATCTATATAGTGTGTACTATATGGTACTGTACTATATATATATACATATATACACACACTATCTCTACATACATAGTTATAACATAGTGATCAACATCACAAATAGTTGCTCTCAAGCTTATCAATCTCTTTCCTCTTCTGCAATGCTATGAACTGAACTCAATATTCTAGTTATGGTCAGACCAGGGCACCGTGGAGCAGGACTATCATTTCTCTAGTTCCAGATCCTGGCTTTCGTAATGCAGCCTAGGATCAAATGAGCATTTTGGTCTGTAATAGTGACGAGTTGATTTATACTGAGATTGTAGTTCATTAAAACCCCAGACCTTTTTCTGGAAAAAAAAATGCTGTCTAGCCATCTCTCTGACATTTTGTTAATATCAGTCAATAACATACAAGCTAGAGCTAGGTCAGACATCTAGACGCCAAGGATCATCCCCGGCATCCTGGTCATTGCTAGTTGTCTTGCCACTGGACCTTGATGACTGGAGGACTGATGGCTGTCCCACTCAGCCTCACTTAAATCCAATTCATTTGAAAGTCAAGACCCCGTGATATTATTGGTCCTTTTCAAATTGAAGGATGAGCTAGAAGCTCCTATTATCTTCCCAGCAAGGTGCCGAGAATCCAAAAAAGGCAAAAAAAACAGTCCCTGTGCTCATGGAACTACAGTCTAATGGGGGGAGACAACTTGTAAAGAACTAGGTACAAACAAGATATATACAGGATAAGTTGGAGGCAGTCACCAGAGGGATAGCACTACAATTAGAGGAAAAAGGAAATAGATGATTCTGCACCCAGGTGATTCCATTCTTGTTCAGTAAGAAGACCTTCACCCTCTCCTTCAGTGGAAGCTCTCAAGATTGATCCCTTGTGGGAGCAGCTGGGTGGCTCAGTCGATTGGGAGCCAGGCCTAGAGACAGGAGGTCCTAGGTTCAAATATGGCCTCAGACACTTCCCAGCTGGGTGACCCTGGGCAAGTCACTTGACCCCCATTGCCTAGCCCTTACCACTATTCTGCCTTGGAACCAATACACAGTATTGATTCCAAGATGAAAGATAAGGGTTTAAAAAAAAGATTGATTCCTTGCATTTTCTTTCCCTGGTCAAGATAGACCGTAAAGTCTCTAGGGAAAAATTCTAGTCATGTCTGCTCCTTAGGTCATGACAAATTTCAAAGAGAGTGACACCTGTCTTCAAACATAAAAACCCTTCTAATGGTTTGACAACCAATTCCCATTTTTCAGACCTCTGGGGGGTTGACTCATTTCTGCCCCCAAACCTGTCCTAGTTTACTCCTCTATATTAAGCCCCTGCAGGAACTAACTAAACTTTAACCATCCCAGAACCTCTACATCTAGTAGCTTGAGTGTGAAATGGATTTACCACTATTAAACTGGATTTCATTAGGGACCCTGCCCTAGGATAGCCATATGAAGCTAATCCTTTTATTTTATATTGATTGGAGGAAAGATTTCCTTTAGCTGTCCTCACTCAGACCCCTAGGAAGAGTCTCTCAAGGTACCTTATTACACAGTAGCTCTTGACCCAAAGTCTCAAGCATTTCTGCTATGCCTCCAGGCAGTTGCAGCTGAAGCTTCTCTATTTGAACTCCCAGAGAGCACGGTTCTCTGTCTCCCACTGTCCTTCCTCTCTACCCTGTAGTAACCTTCCTTCTAAAGACTGAAACTGAACACTTGAATGTCAGATTAACTAAATATGAAATGTTGCCATTATTATTAGGGCACATAACAGTAACCACATGTCCAGTCCTCAGTCCTCATATTTGTGTTTCTGTCCTTGGTGACTTAACCAAGCCTGCCACTAATCTTCAGGATGCTCCCAGGAAAGATCCAACTTTGTCCTGTCAAAGACCTGTTGTTGTGTTTTTCCATGCTGGCAACGGAGTTTGTATTCTTTATGAGCCACCAGAAAGTGAACTTTTTTTCCCTCCATTTTGGCCAATTTGATAGGTGTGAGATGATATCTTAGAGTTGTTTTTATTTACATTTTTCTAACCAATAATGACTTAGACTTAGAGCATTTTTCTTATATGTATATATAGCTTTGATTTCTTCATTCAAAAACTGTTCATGGGGGCAGCTGGGTAGCTCAGTGGATTGAGAGCCAGGTCTAGAGATGGGAGGTCCTAGGTTCAAATATGGCCTCAGACACTTCCCAGCTGTGTGACCTTGGGCAAGTCACTTGACCCCCATTGCCTAGCCCTTACCATCTTCTGCCTTGGAACAGATACACAGTATTGATTCTAAGATGGAAGTTAAGGGTTTAATTTTTTTAAAAAACCTGTTCATATCTTTTGACTACTTATCAATTAGGGAATGGCTCATATTCTTAAAGTTTGACAAAATTCTCTATATACCTTAGATATGAGACCTTTTGAGAATGATCTATAATTCCCCTTCCAAACTTACTACTTTCCTTCTCATTTTGGCTACATAAGTTTTATTTGTAAAACCCTTTTTAATATTTTGAAAGTTATCCATTTTATATCTCCCATTGTTTTCTCTCTTGTTTATTAATAAATCCTTCTCCTATCCATAAATCTGATAGGTAATATGCTCCCTTGTCTTCTCATTTGCTTATGATATCTCCCTTTATGCCTAGACTATATATCCATTTTGATCTTATTATGGTAGATGGTGTAAGATATTGGTCTACATCTAGTTTCTGTCAGACTGCTTTCTAATTTTCCCAACAATCTTCACCAAATAGTAAATTCTTGTCCTCAGAACTTGAATCTTTATTTTCATCAGACAAAAGGTTACTATAATCTTTTTCAACTGTCTGTGATGAGTCTGTTCTGTTTCACTTATCTACTTTTCTTAGTACTAGATAGTTTTGATAATTACTGCTTTATGATATAGTTTTAAATCTGATATTATAGACCTCCTTTATGTTTTTTCATTAATTTCACTGATATTTGTGACCTTTATTTTTCCAAATGAATTTTGTTAATGTTTTTCTAGCTCAACAAAATAATTTTGGGGGAATTTAGTTGGGATGGCATTGAATGAGTAGATATGTTTTGGTAGGACTGTCATTTTAATAATAAGCAGAACCAAGAGAACATTATATGCAGTAACAGAAGTATTGTTTGAAGAATGACTTCTTGTATGTGCCCGCCCCCTGAGAAAGAACTAATAAATAGAAATAAGCAAGACATAGTTTTATATATACATATATCTTCTAATAATAATAATAACTTATTCAATCATGCCTGGTTCTTCATAACTCCATTTGGGGCTTTCTTGGCAAAATACTGGAGTGGTTTGCCATTTCCTTCTTCAGCTCATTTTATAGATGAGGAATCTTAGACAAATACTAGGATTAAGTGACTTGCCCAGGGTCAAACAACTAGTGAGTGTCTGGTTTTGAAAGCTGGTTTTGAAATCAGGTCTTCTTGATTCCAGGCCTTACACTCTATCTATACTGTACCACCTATTAACTGACTGTTATTAAAAAAAACTTTATGCCATTATTTGAGATACTATTCCCTATCAACAGTAATCAAAGAACTTATTTCATGGATCAAGTAGTTAAAGAAGTTTATAAAGTTCTTTGAATCCAATAGAACTACCATTTCCCTCAATCAGAGGAAAACCCTTGAGAAGCCCAAGTATCTCCACCTCTTCTTTTTCATGTAAATTTCATTTTAATTGATGATGTTATGTTGAATCATTGTCAGACATTGAAGGAATTGTGTGAAGACCTTCCAATCACAGGTTCTTAAGGCTTGGACAAAAGCTCCAGATAAATTGTGCCAGTTTCTACTACCTGGTAAGTGGGTCCATGTTATAGTTCATCAAGAAAATACAGCTTTGGATTGACCACCAATATTAATATTAAATGTAATACCATCTTAAATCCTAGATCCATTCAATCTTAAATTTTTATATTATTAAAAATAAACAAAAAAATGATAACAACTTTCAACTAACATTAAAAACTGAGTCTATAACAAGGCTGACATTGCTGATAACCTCTATCCTGCCAGAGAAAAGGATTGTACCCTGCTTTTAGACTTAAAGCCTAATTAACAAAATGATAACACATTAAGCATTTATTGTTATTTTTAGTTTCTTTTTTGGTGTATTTTGTTTTGTTTTTGCTTTTGTCTGGATTTTCCCACCTATGTTTTGGTTTTCTTGCCTATATGTCACCAATGGTATATTTATCCTCTTACAATTATTGAGATTAAATTCTCCCTTTGTTGTTTAGTCATTTTCAGTTGCGTCCAGTTCTCTGTGGCCTCATTTAGGATTTTTCTTGGCAAAGATAATATTTGCCATTTCCTTTGCAGCTTCTTTTGCAGATGAAGAAACTGAGGCAAACAGGGTTAAGTGATCTGCCCAGGATCACAAAGCTAATGAGTATCTGAGGGCAGATTGGAAATCTGAAAGAGGTCTTCTAGGTTCTAGGCTCAGTACTCTATCCACTGTACCATCTAATTGTCCCTCCTAGTATCTAATAACTTCTTTCTCTTTTAACAATGCTTTACTTCCAACTTTTCTTCTAACTTGACAAGTTAGAAGTCATAGCACCTACTGATGTCACAACTAAAATCTTGCAGAGTTGGTCCTGGTGAGAAATAGATCTACAGTGTGATGGCAAAGTATTTGTGGAGATGTTAAATGTGGGGACTGAAGGAGATTGGACACCCCAATCTTCAAGGCCTTGACAGGACCCTAGGGAGGTTATATATGGAACTGGATAGTCTAAAAGACATTCAGGAGGTCAATACCCTTGAGGAGCCTATTTGGTTCATAGTATGAGTTACTGAAATAACACTAGATATTTAGAATTGAATTGAATGCCAATGAATTCTCTGGCCATCACAGTTACCCCAGCTGTAGTTCATAACTTGCAAAAATTATTTCAATCTAATGATAGCTATATTGAAGAAATAAGTAATAAAACTCAGTTCATCCAATTTGTAATAACTACAGTCAAGGAAAATCACACCATCTACAAACCCACTGAATAATGCCATTCTTAATTTCAAAATGCCCTTTAATTGGACCAATCTGATTTGAAGTTAATTTGCTAACTTTAAAAACTTTTTAGTGATATTCAAGATATTAAGGCATTTGGGGCTCAAATGTCTGTTTTGCAGAGTACACATGATTTGGAATGGTATGCTTTTATTTCTGCCCATGGAATAATTTCTTTATGTACCTCAGTTGCTATAAGCTGCATCATATTCATGTCAGTGCCCCAACTCTACCATGCCACTTGGTATACTGCTATAGCAATTGAAATAGTTCTCTTGACCTTACTGTGTTGTTACTTGCCCTGTATTAAAATGAGACACAGAGAATTCCATTTCTATATAGTGAACTAGAATAATGTATTTTGATACTGATTACATGCATCCTGAAGAGAAAGAGAAACCAATGGAGAAAGAAATTTTAAATGAATGAACAAAGATTATGTTTAGGATTAATTTGTGCTTGGTGTAATAATGGGGGAGGGATAAGGAAAATGATAAATGCTGAAAGGGATGTGGGAAAATTGGGACACTAATACACCACTGATGGAGCTGTGAACAGATACAACCATTTGGGAAAGCAATCCAGAACTAAGCCCAAAGGGGCCATAAAACTGTGCTCCCACTTTGACCTAGCAATACCACAATGAGGTCTGTATTCCAAAGAGATCAAAGAGAGGGGAAAAGGACCCACTTATACAAAATTATTTATAGCAGCTTTTTTTTGTGGTGACAAAGACCTGGAAACTGAAGGGATGTTTGTCAATTAGGGAATGGCTGAATAATTTGTGGTATATGAATATAATGGCATACTATTATGCCATAAGAAATGATGAACAAGAAGATGACAAAAAACCCTGGAAAGACTTAATTGAAATGTTGCAAAGTGAGCAAAACCAGGAGAACATTATACACAGTAAAAGCAATAAGGTATGATGATCAGCTGTAAGTGAATTACCTATTATCAGCAATGCAAGAATCCAGGACAACTCCAAGGGACTCATGGAAAAAGCTATCCACTACCATAGAAGGAACTGATGGAGTCTGAATGCAGATTGAAGCATTTTATGCTTCACTTTATTTCCTCCATAAATCTTTCTTTATTGTAAGTGATATATGTCTTCTCTTATAACACGTTAAACATGGAAATATATATTTTATCATCATACATATACAACCTATATCATATTACCTGCTACTTTGGGGATGGGCTATGGGAAAGAGGGAGGGAGAGAGAACATGGGTCACACAATTATTAAAAATTGTATCAACATGTAAAAAATTTTTTTAAATTAATAGAAGGAATTTAGAAGCATACTAAGTTTCTTCCTAATTTTTGTACACGAAACTTCTCCCATTCCCTTTTTAGGAAAATATTAAGAAATAGCATTATTTCATTCTGAACTCCTTTTGGACTAATTTGAATGAAATATACTATTTTAGTACATCATCAAATTTCCAAGGAGTCTCTGTACTAGCCTGAAATATTTTTATAACAACTGTTAAAAGACTAGCCAAATTCCTAATGGGAGAATAAGCTAAAGTTCAGGAAAAAACTCTGATCTACCTGAAGAAGTAGGGTGGTGACTTGGTGAGGCCAGTAGCCCCTTTGGATAATAAGAGCAGTTCCTCTTTCCCTTCCCTTAACCAGATTGAATATATTTAGGAAAATCATTCTCTAGTGTTTGCTGAAATTAAATTACTCTTGTTCTGTTCTATTACTCAAAAACTCTAACCTAAACTTTGTGACCTAGTTAATTTTGACAGTGGAATTTTGTCTTTATTTCTTGAATCCTACAAATTCTAAGTAGTAGAAAATACTTTGGGTTAGAATGAATTCTAATAAGGTGTATAAAATACCACCCCTTGCTTTCCTCTCTTCCTAAGCAAAGATGCTTGGATTTCTATAATTTAAATAATTGTTTCTAAAAGACTTGTGCCAAGCAACCAGAGTTCTGAGTTTTTCTTCTAGACTGGGAAATAGAAATCAATGAGAATGTGGCTTTCCCTTGAGAAGTATGGAGGAGAACTGAGATGATTGCTGCTTTGGAAATGCTTCTTTTGGACAGGGAAAGTCCCTTTTCACACTGGCTAACATGGGACTTCTTTTCGTCTTTGTTCTTTCTTGCTCTTATATGAAAGAGTAGTGGAGAAGCCTGCAACTATTTGACCTTCCCATGTCCAGAGCTAATTGCCAGAGGTTGTAGTTCCCTGTGAAGAGTCAACCCAACTGAAGAGTTGGGGGACTCATCCATCACACCCAGGGGCATACATGGTGAGGATCCTTTGGAGAAAGAATACGGTAGTCCTGCAGTTCTGCAGTTGCGAGTTGCCTTAGTTGTGTGTATTCCCTACCATAGAGTCCAACCACCCCTTTAAGTTCATGCCTGCTCTTCTCTCCTTCAGGACAATAGGTATATTTTAAAGGGACTGTGCCCTTGGTATTGGAGAATATTTTTTTTTATTCCTGCTATTCTCACTATCTGATCAAGTAAATACCTTTTCTGAAGAGCTGAGTCTACCTCATTATTAATAGAAAATATACTGATAGGGACTTTTGAGCTATTATCTAAGAAGATAGCCCTATAGGATAACCCCTAGAACCTTAAAAGTAACAGCAGCTACTCCTGTGGGAACCCAACCTACCAATACCAGTGAGTTGGGTAAGTGACTACCAAAGTCAACATTTTATCAGAGTAATAATGTTAAGAGTAGAGCTTGTTATAGAAACCTCAGGTGAAGGCAGAACTCACTAGAAAGGAGAGGAGAATTATATTGATAGTTGTTTGTTGTAAATTCTTGGGTTTTTGGTGTTTTTTTTTAAGCATTTTCTATTTGGTGAAATGAATGCTGTCCTGTGACTGGGGACATTTTTATCCATACTTGTAGAGAGCTAGAAATTTACTAAATTATATTCCCTAGGAAATTCCTGAGCGAGTATGGAAAAGTTAGCTGAAAAGGTACATTTAAGATACATCCTGGCCTTTATAAGTATAAGGGCCAGAATGAAAGAGGTAAAAATAAAAGGGTTGGATGAAATTTATAAGAGCGTGGTTGCCAGGAATTATTACTCAATTCCAAATTATTTTTATGGTAATTTATTTATAACAGGAGAAAAAGTGAAAGTAAGAAAATCAGAGAGAGTAGATATTTACTCCAGCCTGGTTGGAACCAGGCAGGGTTTCAGAGGCCCCAGAAAAGTGAGCCTAGAGGTAAATTAAACAAGGGTTTTAGCCAGGAGGCCTCCTCTAAGACAAGGGGCCTCTCTGGAGACTAGTACCTCTAGAACAAACCAGGGAAAAGGAGTTGGCTCTTTTCACTCACCCAAATGGTAGTTCTAAGGGAAAATAGGAAAACAGTCTGAGGTCCTCAGTGGGAACTCCTCCAGGGGCAAGTTCAAGGTGTAAGACCTGCTTTACAGGAAGTTCTTGCCACTTTTAAAGACCGTTCCTTTCGTCACTTCCTGTGCCTTCCTTCCACTTTTATTGTGGACCAATTATTGCTATAGTTTTGCTTAGGACTGCCCAGGGGGCAGTCAGTGGATTCTGATTCATCACCTACTTTCACACAAATGGGTCATAGACCTCCCCCACTTAAGGATAAGTGCTTCTGGTGATTAAATCTAAAAATGGGCAAGGAAGAGTTAATCCCATCTTCATAGTACACCTAGTACATGGTTATTGAATATATTTGAGAATATGTAAATAGTTTAGTTTAGGGCAGGTATCTCTTCTTTCTTCTTCTGTCCAGAACAGTGCCATATACCCCGTGATCAGGTGCCATTTGTTCATTTTCCTAAGCATTATGAAATTGTGATATTTTCTAAGTAAATAACATAACTGCTTGAGGCAACTAGGTGGCTCAGTGGAATACTGGGCATGGAATCAGGAAAACATGAGTTAAAAATCTAACCTCAGATATTCACTAGCTGTGTGACCATAGGCAAGTTATTAAACCTCTATTTGCCACTGGAGAAGGAAATGGCAAACCAACCACTCACTTTTGCCAAGAAAACCTTATTGAGGTCACAAAGAGTCAGTCATGAATGAGTGACTAAAGAAGAAAACATAACTGTTAGTGCCTGGAGATGCTTTCATAAAAATATTGACTATTGAATGCTAATGGATATTTAAAGATTAAAGTGTTGAAATAAAGGTGTTATCATAGATTTTTTATTTTATTATTTTTAAAAGTATTGTTTTTTCCCAATGACATATAAAAACAATTTTTTAACATTCTTTTATTTTCATTGTGAGTTCCAAATTCTCTCCCTCCCTCCCATCCCTCTCCCTTCCCTGAGATGGTAAGTAATCAATTATAGTTATTTGTTTGTTTTTAAATAGAAAGATTTTTTAAAAATCCCTTTTAAATCCATGTGGGTTAGCAGTGGATGATTTATGTCCTAAATGTGTGGTGGTTTCATGCCACCTCTAGTATAGGGTTGATGTAAGCTACCTAGAGGAATTGTGTGAATATGTTCAATTAACATTATAACATACTTATGTTCCTCTGCATTTCCTTTTAAAAATAATTAAGTGACACAATATGACTTATCCTTATTATTACATATAATTTCAAATTCAAATAGATAACTGATTATGTTATGTGGTCAAACCATGCTTACTCCAATAAATTAAGGGGGGGACAGGCAGCTAGAATTAATGACAAGTGAGTCTACACAGAATTCTTAAGGACAAAGCAGCTTTATTATTTTCAAATACAGTCTTTAGGACTGGTTTAATGAAGTGTCTGTAATTAGGATTCCTTGGGGACTTTAATGGACAGATAAAAATGATTTGCAATTAGTATATAAATCATTTGCAGTAAATGGGTGCTCCAAAGTGCTTAACATTTTTACTTTGTTTTGCTTTTTGTATTAGACCTATGATTTCATTGGTATAGAGAATTCCCAGTAAGGAAATTCCCTCTATCAATATGGATAGGCGACTACTTTGTAACATATTCTTAGAAAGTGACCTGCAGGCATTGAAAAGTTAAGTGACTTGCCTAGGATCACATAGTCAGCATATGTTAGTCAGGACTTGAATTCTGGCCTTTTAAAGTTTGAGATAAGGTTTCTGTTCACTACTATATCATACTGCCAGTCAGAGGTTTTGTTTTTGTTTTTCTTAATTTTAAATTGAACACAATCTTTGCAATCTTGTTTATCTGGTAAATATGGACCATAGACTTAGAACTGGAAAAGAACTTAGAGGATATTTCATCCACTGGGCAATTAGGTGGTATAATGGATATAGCACTGGACTTGGGCTTGGGGTCAGAAACATGGGTTTAAATTGGACTCAGAACCATACTAGCTATGTGAGCAAGTCATTTAACCTTCATTTGTCTCATTTTCCTCAACTGTAAAATGGGGATAATAATAACCCTAATCTCATAGGATTGTCATGAGAATCAAAAAAGTTAATATTTGTAAAGCATTTAGTGTAGTGGCTGACATATAGTAGGTGCTGAAATACTTATTTCTTCCTTCCTTTTTTCCTCCCTTCTTTACTTCCTTCTTCCCTCCATTCCTTTTTCCTTCCTTCCTTCCTTCCTTCCTTCCTTCCTTCCTTCCTTCCTTCCTTCCTTCCTTCCTTCCTTCCTTCCTTCCTTCCTTCCTTCCTCCCTCTCTCTCTCTCTTTCTTTCTTTCTCCCTTCTTTCCTCCCTCCATTCCTTTTTCCTTCCTCCTTCTTTCTCTTCCTTTCTTTCTCCCTTCCTTCTTCCATTCCTTTTTCCTCCCTCCCTTCTTTTCACACTCCCTTCCTTCCTCCCTTCTTCCCTTTTATTCTCCCTTCTTTCCTTCCTTCCTCCCTCCCTCTGCTTTTTTTTTTTTTTCTAAACAGGTGAGGGAAATGAGAGAACTTCAGTGCTATCCACAAGGTTACACAGCTGGTAACTGGCCAAGCCTCAATTCAAACCTCTATTTACTAACTCTAAAGCCAGGGCTTTTTGCACTGCATCAATCTTTTTTTTTTTCATGTGACAAAGGTAAACCTTCAGCCCAGTGTGTCCAAATTAATACAGATTTGGAAGAAGCAGAATATGGATGAATGTGGCTCTGCTATTTCATTCTATGTCATTCATTGGATTTTGTTTTCCAGTAAAAATGAAAAAAAAAAAACCAAGATCTTGCCAGAAACCAGAGCTCTTGTGATCTCCTGATGAGACTTTTGTAATCTTTATAATCTTTTAAAAGGCTCCAGCTTTGGAAAAATATTACCATTGGAGTTTTAATTTATTCTGTGATGACCAAGGGCCAAAATAAGCCTTTGGATGGGCATAAAAAAGGCTTTTGGTAAAGTTATGATGAAAGGTATAAAAATTAGCCCAGTGCCTGGCCCTTAGTAGACACTATATAAATGCTTATTCCCTTCCCCATCCCACCTACCTTGATTAGGCTCAGAGAATCAGAATTCAGGGATGGGTTTTGAGGCCTGTGATTATGGACTTGTCAATGAATTGGAGATCTAGACTTTCTAAGAGATAATTTGATATAGAGAAATGAGGTTGTTATGGAATCCACCAGTCTTTGGCCTCTCTCTCATGTCTCTATGTCACAAAAACTTTCTTCAAATAAAGCTTTGTTGGGTGCTGGTCATGGTGGGCAAATAATACCATAGAGAAGGAAATAAAGTATATTTTAACAGATAAGGAAAGGTATGACATCTCTGCCTACTATTTGTGTATGGCTGAGTCATTGACTCATTAGAGTTGAGATCAGAATTAGGAAGAAAAGAAAAGGGAGGAAAGAAGAAAAAAAGAAGGGAGGAAGGAAGGTAAAAAGAATAAGTAAAGAAGGAAAGAGGAATTTGTCACTTATTTATTTATCTTTAAGGGCTTTGGTTTTATAAGATTATTCACTTACAAAAATGAATAATATGGAAACATGTTTTGCATGATAATACAAGTATAACCCAGATTGAATTGCTTGTCAGCTGAAAATTTGTGATTAAAATAAAAAAATTTAAAACTAAAAAAAAGAATGGTGCATCTCAGACTTCAAAGAGTGTTTGTGGGGATCTAGGATCTTTTGCGTCCTAACATCTCACCATCTTCCCACTTATGTTATTTCATTTCACTGGACACTCAAATCACATTATGTTAATCATTCTATTTTCTAATCTATTTATTATGTCACTTTCTAAGTAGATGTTCTACATCTTTGCATTTTTCCTCAAGCCTCCCCTGGCACTCCTTCCTCTCTTTCCTCAGTGGAGGACTTGCCTCAAATTTACCAAGGCCAGTCCTTCTAAATCTATGCTTGGTCCTAGTCCCTCCTATCTTCTCCAGGAGATTGTCTATTATCCTCACTCTTTTATCCTCAGGCTCTGTCTCTACTGACTCTCCACAAATATGCCCACATCTAGTCAATCATTTTTGTTTTCAGAGGAAGGAAGGGGAAGTTGGAGAGGGAGAGGAGACTGGATCTTCCCCTCTCATTCAAGCTGAAAGTGCAGCAGCTACACAAAAAATTTTTGCCCTCCTCCGTTTCCAACCTGGAGTTTGATGCTTCCTCCCCATTCTTAGAGGCTCATCATATTGTTGCCAGAGAGCACAAACACCCAATGGGTTTTAGTCCTACAAAAATTTGGAACTTCCAAATTGAAGGAATCCACCAGCCTTGGTGTTCCCAACAGCAGGGATTACAAGCTTAAGTAAGCCACCATACCCAGCTGTCTCCTTCATGCTTTAAGACCCTTACTTGATTTTACCATCCTTAACAGCTGTTGTTCTTATATCTCTCCTCCTATTCTCAGCTAAGCTCTTTGAATAATCTTCTCTCACTCTCTTCTAGATTCTCTGTAATCTGACTTCCTGAGACATCATTTAACTCATTTAATTCATCATTTAAACTTTCTCTCAAGTTAATAATTTTTTTTTACAAATATAAGTGCTTTTTTAAATGAATAAATTTAAATGCAAAACATGATCACAGGAATTTTAAGGAAACAAGTGATAGTTTTGTTCTTCAACATATTTCAGAATGAATATATTGCTTTTTTTTTTCATTGTGGAATTGTAGTTGTCCTATTTTCTTCTGGCTATGCCATTCTTTATTCTGAATCAATTTTCTACTGAGTGTGTTTCAGGCTAAAGCTTCATTCATCAATATATTTGCAATCCTTATAAGATCAGAAGTGCCTTATTCATCCATTTCTTTCTGGAGTGTCAGAAAGTCTTTCTAAAAAAAAAATCTTTAAGTTAATGCTTGAAAACAAAACCGCCTTTAAAATAAAACAGTCTCTCACAATCTCTTGAGTGCCTGAATTTATTTTATAAATTATTGTCCTCCTCATAAACATTAGAATTTTTATGAGTTTTTAAAAATGAAGCTAAAGAAAATCTACAGTACCTGTAATTTTGCTCTTTTATCATATGTGCTCAAAGTTTTAGGTATTATTGTAGAATATGCTTGGCTGAGTCAAAAGGCAGCTTCAACTCCCTCCCTATCACCCTCCATTTACACACACACACACACACACACACACACTCACACTCACACACTCATATATACATACACACACCTTAGTTAGACTAATTACATTTAAGGGAACAGATAGATATGATTCTAGCCCAATAGTCTGATTTCTAAGGAGAGCAGAGCTGCCTCTGGCCTCAACTTTTCTGTTTCTTCTAGAAGGATTAAAGTCTCCCTTGGAGAAGGGTCAGCAGATTAGAAGATAAATATATATATTCTATCTCCCTTCAAGCCACAAAATGGTACCCCATAAGACATATTGGGGACAGCCCTTGTAACACATGGGCCATGCATGCTACACTTATATAGAGTTTATTTGGTGGAGTAGGACAGGCATTGGGTTAGAATTCAGGAGACCTGCAGTCTGGTCCCAACCCAATTGCTTATTAGTTGTGCAATCTGCATTTCACCTTTTCATTTCTGTAAAATGAAGGCATTGGACTTGATTTCTAAGACCCTCTGCAGCAACTGTTGCCTTTTACTCCTTTAATCAGTAATTGTTTTTTTTTTTAATAAATAGACAGCATTACACATGGACAGAAGACCATTATAGCCCAGTGTTTATTATTTATTTATTATGTCATAAATGTATTAATCCTTCTCAGGTAGAGGAGGCTATATTGGGTGGTAGAGTAAGATAACCACATTTTTTTGGTATTGCAAATATATTGTGACCATGTAAGATAGATGGGTCCATATGGATGGATATCTCTGAAATATCGCCCACCTTTGCAGAGAGGAAGAGTGTAAAGGTCTGTGTCCCTATTGCCAGTGAATCAGCATGGAGTTAGAAGAAGACAGCCTTCAGGAGCCTCATAAGACTAGGTGTTCTTTTCTCTAGTCTTTGAGAGAGACATTAGACTAGAATTATACCTATTTGACCCTCAAATATCTCTGGCCTAGAGGTATTATTGTCAGAGGTTCAGAAGGAAAATTGCTTCACTTGTCATTTTTTCTAACTTTTATGTAACTTTATTTTACCTTTTTTTTAGTTAAGTATTAATTTTCTCTTCTTCCCAACTCCCTCCATTATTGAAAAACAAAACTCTATAACTAATGCATAGTTACATAAAACAAATGATCACAACGGCCATGTTGAAAAATGTATGCCTCATTCTGCATCCTAAATCTCTTTCTCTGAAAGTGGGGAATATGTTTTATTGTCATTGTACTTAGTCATTGATCAGAGCTTTTAAGCCTTTACAGAAGTTAAAGCATAATAGATTTTGGTTCAGCCCTTTATTTTAAATTTTTTTTTGAATCTTTATGTGATTTAAAATAACTGCAGACAATATAAAATAGGTGGGAATCTACCTACCAAGAAAAACCTAGGGAGTATATGAACACAATTACAAAACACCTTTCACATAAATAATGACAGATCTGAACAGCTGGAAAGATAATAATTGTTTATGTAGGTTGAACCAATATAATTTTTAAAAATGGCAATCCTACCTAAGTTAATTTACTTAATCAGTGCCATACCAATGTAACTACAAAGAATTATTTTATAGAACTAGAAAAAATAACATTTATCTGGAAGAACAAAAGATCAAGAATATCAAGGGAATCAATGAAAAAAAAGTGAAGCAAGGCAACCTATCATTTCCAGAACTTAAACTATAGTACAAAGCAATAATCTTTGAAAGCAAAGATATCTGTTACTGCCTTAGAAATAGAGAGGTGGATTAGTGGAATAAATTAATTACACAATACAGAGTTGTAAATGACCATAGTAATCTAGTGTTTGATAAACCCAAAGACCCAATCTTTTGGGGCAAGAGCTCACTATTAGACAAAAATTATTGGGAAAACTAGAAAGCAGTATGGCAGGAACTAGGCTTAGACCAACAACTCACACTATATGCCAAGATATGACCAAAATCAATTTGGACTTTAAGTCTAATATCATAAGTAAATTAGGAGAGCATAGAAAAATGTACCTGTCAAATCTATAAGTAAGGGGAAAGCTTTTGACCAAGTAAGCAAAGAGATTATCATGGGATGTAAAATGGATAATTTTGACTATATGAAATTATTGTAAAAATCTTTTGCACAAAAAAAATAATGCAGCCAAAATTAGAGGGAAAACAGGAAACTGGGAGAAAATTTTATGGCAAATTTCTCTGATAAAAACCTCATTTCTCAAATATATAGGGTATTGAGCCAAATTAATAAAAATACAAAATATGTCCCAATTGATAAATGGTCAAAAGTTAGGACATACAAATGTATTGCTTTCTCCTTCCCTTTTCATTCTATTTTTAAGATCCTCAGAATCAAAATAAAAATCATTCCTAAATTCCCTGTTTAATTGGAAACCCACTATTTTCCTGATGTTAGTGTTCTAAGGGAATACATGTATCATTGCCTCATATTAGAATCTAAAGAGTTTATCTTTGTTTAGTCCCTCTTGTTTGTTCACTTGTGTTTACCTTTTAATGTTTCTCTTGACTCTTTGTATTTCAAAGTTCCTATTTAACTCTGATTGTTTCATCAGGAATTCTTGGAAATTTCCTTTTTCATTAAAGTATAGTTAGTTTTGTTCGTTAAGTCATTCTTGGTTATAAGTCTATATCTTCTGTCTTCTTGCATATTGCATTTCTGTCTATTACTTTATAATAGTGGCTGCTAAATCCTGATCTTTGATCCTTGTATTATTTCTTTCTGGTTTCTTGTAGACTTTTTTTATTTGACCTGGAATCTCTGAATTTTGGCTATAATGTTACCTGGAGTATTGATTTGGGTATTTCAGGAAAGGAATAGTGGATTTTTTTCTATTTTTACTTTGGCCTCTGGTACTAAGAGATATTGACAGTTTTCTTTGATGATTTCTTGAAATATAATGCCTAAGCCCTCGTGCATGTGTGTATGTGTATGTGTGTATGGGGAGAATTGAAGTTTTCAGGTAGTCCAATGATTTTTAAATTAACTCTCTTTGAAGGAAAGAACTTATGACCAAACAAGAAATAGAGAACATTACAAGATATAAAATGAATCATTTTGACTACATTAAATTCAAAAAAATTTTATACAAACAAAATCAAGATTAGAAAGGAAACCACAAACTGGGAAAAACTTTTATAAAAAATTTCTCTGATAAAGCTCTCAATTCTCAAGTATATAGAGAACTAAGTCAAATTTATAAAAATACAAGCCATAACCCAATTAACAAATGGTAAAAGGATATGAATAAGCAGTTTTCGGATGAAGAAATAAAGGTGATCATATGACAGAGTGTTCTAAATCACTCTTGATTAGAGAAATGCACATTAAAACAACTCTGAGGTACCACTGTAGAGATAATTTTAGGGTTGTGACTTAAAATCTAGATTTAATTGGTCGCCAAGGGAAATCTCAAATAAAATAACCAAGTCAGTCTGGAAATTTGTGGTAATTTAATTAATATAGAGGGAAGGAATTTAAGGAAAAGGAGGGAATAGGATATAGGATTTCTCCTGCCTGGCCTGTGCCAGGGGGAGTTTAAAATCCCCGCCTCTAGGTCTCTGAAGAAGATTAGAGGCTTCTAAGAGGATAAAGTTGGAAAAGTAAAGGAGGAAAACTCAGCCAGAAACTTACCACTGTGGAAAGGAAACTAGACTGACAGTTTGTGGGGGAAGGGGCAACTGAGAGTAGCAGTTGGGTCTTGTGAGACTAGCACTTCCTTCTTGGGGGGGGGGAGGGGAACTTGCTTCCTGGTGATGGAGGAGGTAGGAGCTCATTCAGCCCTGTCTGGAGTGGCATGCTCTTCTTGGTTCAGCCAGAAGACACAGCCTTCTGGAGGTTAGACTGGTTCTTGTTTGCTTTCTATCTACTGCTAAGATTCTGAATTATACAAAACTGGACTGATATAGAGTAGACGGGAGTGGGACAAACCCTCCGCCAGCCTCTGGGGCCTGGCCTCAATTCTGAAGCTGAGAAAAAACTCCAATTCCAACTGGTTATTAAACTTTATATTATTTGAATTTGCAGTCAGATAAGTGGACTATCTTTTCTGGTCATAGAGGGAGCTGAACTTCAGTTCAGTCATTCAAAGACAAACAGACCTCATTGGACCCCTGCTGCTTCCTCTCAGCAGGGGGCATCTCCCTCCTCTGCCTCTCCAAGCAATATTCCTTCTCCCCTCACTCCTCCATACCCCATACAAACCTCCCATTAAATCCCCATTTTTCCAAATCCTATTTCCTTTCCCAATAAATATTACACCACCGAACCGGACAATAGCTTGTAGCCACGCTAAGATGCCAAAAGGTCCAGCATGCTGCCACCAGCCAACTCTCCTCCACCAGAAAGGTGCCCAAGAGAGGAAGTCAGCCAAATGTATAGACCTTTCACTCTTGTGTCTCCTCCTCTAAATGCCCATATCTTTTAGAGTTCTCATCTTCTTTGATTAGATCATATCTTTAAAGTTACTTAACACTTCTTTGTTAAGTTCACCTTTTGTGAGTTACTTAACCTTTTTGTGATTAATTTAACCTTTAGAGTTACTTAACACCTTTTTGTATTAAGATCTTAAAATAGACTTAACTTAAAGTTCTAGCTTCACTATAAGGTAAGAGTTAAGTACCTTCATTGTTCAATCAGGAGATTACAACTTTATCTTCCCCTAAAGTAAGGTCTAAGTAGGGTGGAGTAATTTAATGTTCACAATCTCCCCTGATTTTGTTAGATTAAGTATCTTCATTGTTAAAATCAGGAAATAGATAAATCCAATCTTCACACCACTACACACTTATCAGATTGGTCACTATAACGGTAAAAGAAAATAATAAATTTTGGAGGGGATGTGGCAAAATTAGGGCACTAATGCATTGCTAGTGGAGTTGTGAACTGATGTACCTGTTCTCAGAAGGCAATTTGGAACTATGCCCAAAAGGCTATAAAACAATATATACCCTTTGATTCAGTAATACCACTACTGGTTCTGTATGCCAAAGAGATTAAAAAAAAAAGAGGGGAAAGGACTTTTCAAAAATATTTATAGCTGCTCTTTTTTGTGGTGGCAAAGAATTGGAAATTGAGGGGATATTCATTAATTGGGGAATAGTTGAACAAATTTTGGTATATGATGGTGATGGACTACTTTTGTGCTATAAGAAACAATGAACAGGATGGATTCAGAAAGAGCTTAGAAAGATCTACTGTGAACTGATGCAGAGTGAAATAAGTAGAACCAGGGGAACAATTGCACACAGTAACAGCAATATTGTGGAATGATTGTGAAAACTTTGCTATTCTCAGCAATACAATGATCCAGGACGATTCTGAGGGACTTATGACAAAGAATGCTATTCACCTCTAGAGAACAAACTGTTAGAATCAGAAGGCAGATAAAAGCATACAATTTTTCACTTTAGTTTATTTGGGTTTTTATTTTGGGGTTTTGGTTTTGTATGATTCTCTTACAAATATGAACAATATGGAAATGTTTTGCATGATAATACATGTATAAACCAAATCAAATTGCTTGTCATCTCAAGGAAGGGGGAAAAAAGAAAGAGAGGGAGACAATTTGGATCATATAACTTCAGAAAACTTATGTGGAAATTTATTATTATTTGTAATTGGTAAAATAAGATACCTTTGTAATATGCAAAATGCAATTGGAAAGAATTTGATAAGACAAATTAAAAAGTATTAAAATTAAAAAAAACTTAACTCTGCTTATTCTGTTTTCTAGGTTTTTTCCCCCAGTAAGATAGCTTATATTTTCTACTTTTTTTTTTCATTTTTTGACTTTGGACCTTGGAGAGAGGGTTTGAGTTTGGTCCTTAGGAACAGCTCAGAAGGGAAAAAACAAATAAGCTTCATGACATATGGACCATGTGGTGAGGTAGAAGAATGCCTAGTCTAATCTTGAGGAGTCCACTGATTTATAAACAAATTTAATATAAATAAATGAGATAGGTGAGGGGGAAGAAGAGAATAAAGAACAAGGCCCTCCAGTCATTCTGCAGAAAACAAAATCAAGGCTTGGAGGAGACAAGGTAGGTAAGTGCCCTCTTTATATTGCCAGGGGGAAAGAAGTTGCTTTCTTCCCAAGAGCCCTCAGGGATTCTGAAATCTAGCTGTGGTTGTCACTTGCTTTATTTTGTATTCTCCTAGGGCCAACTTGCCCATGAACAATGACTGACTTGGATTTTCCAGGCAGGATTTAGTCTAATAAGTTTTCTAGATATTTGTGAGGAAGTTGTGAAGAAGAGTTAGCTGTACGTCTTTCTATTGCTTTTGTCATCTTGGTTCCTTCCACCTTTCTCATTAACTTTTTTCCTTTTTTTGGTCACTTTTATGGGGCTAGGTAGCTCTTAACATACACTTGCCTGCTTAGCTCCTTCCCATCAACTTCTGGGTACCCAAAAGACTGTAACAAATATAGAATAGTGAGTAAATTCACTTATCAAAATAAAACAGCAAAGAGAAACTGGAGATATTTCACAGATTAGAATGAACAAGAAAGTACATAAGAATGAACCAACTTTTCTACTGGAAAACAGATAAAATCTTGGTTTAAACCAAGAGATTCTGATTTCACTCAAGAAGAAGTTTTCTCTTCAGGTCTCCAGGGAAGCAAGCTGGAAATTAGGGACATGTTGAAGAGTTGACTTCCTCTACATGTCTACAACTTCCAAAAGCTTTCTCTGTCTCTTCCCTGGAAAGCTCTGGAACCACATGTCTTTCTCTCCTAAAAGTCCTTGGGGCCAATTCTACTCCTTATGTAGATATATAGCACCATATCAGCATTCTCTCTTCCAACTAGAAGTCATATTATAAATTGAATAGAGCCAGGAGATCATTGTAAGGTGCTTGACTATCAATGATTTAACTATTCTCAGCAAGATCACATTACAAGACAATTCTGAAGAACTTATGATGACAAGGGCTATCCATTTCCAGGGAAAGAAATGATGGAGTCTGAATGTGGATAAAATTATACTTTTAAAAACGAACTTTATTTTCCATGGGTTTTTTTGTTGTTTTTTGTGCTCTTTTTGCAAAATGGAAATATGTTTTGTATGACTGTACATGTTATAATCTATATCAAAGTGCTTGCCTTCTCAAAGAGCAAAGATAGGAGGGAGCAATGGAATTTGGAACTCAAAAGAGATTTTTAAAATGAATGTTAAAATTAATTTTACATGTAATTGAGAAAAAATAAAATAAAAACATTCTTTAAAAAAAGTCATGTCATAAATGCAGTAGTACATAAAATGCCCCAGGCTTAGTTGGAAGCTCTATTTTACACACACACACACACACACACACACACAATTCGAGTAAATTCCAATAATGGATAGTAGCCTTTCCAATAAAGGGGGATGCATCTTTGCTTTATCCTAAATTTTCTTTTTCTATTCCTTTTAACTATACCTACTAGTATAACATCTTTTTCCTTATCCCTTTTCCAAGTAATTCTCCTCCATTTTTTCCTTCCCATTGCTCTGCAACTGGCAGGAACATATAAAGAAGCATAGATTCTGCACTATCATTCATGTAAGAATGTGCATTAGAAATTTATTTTGTCTGAATTCCAAAGAAGAAATCTGAGAAATGAAGATAGGAGAGCTCAGCAAGGGGATAGACATGGAAAAAAGGAATGGCTAAAAGATTTAATCATCAACTTCTTTGATACAGAACTCTCTAAACAATGATTAAAAACCTGATGCCAGAATGCTGTATGGTGAAAATGAGCTGGTGTAGCCGAGTGCTTGTTCCATCAGTTACCAGGTCATTCATAAGCAACATGGCAGGTGGACCTCTGGGAACCCTTAGAACAATTTTCCATATGCAGCAGTAACGCTAATGTAATAATAATAACAAAAAAATACAAATGGGAAATTAGACTCTTTTTTTTAGATTTTATTTGAAAGGACTCCTCTCTAAGCGAAGCCAATTGTAGCTTCGAAGCCCTGAAAACAGACAGTAATGTCTTTCTAGAAGGATGCTTGTTCACCTACAATAAATGTCTTTTATGCATCTCATAGCAGTGTGTCTCCACACTGTTTCCTATAAAAGATCTGTGTGCTCAGAAAAGCATCTCACTGCAGATGGTAATTCACACTTGTTTTTCTCCTTTCCTGAAAGTCCCTTTCCTCCAGAAGATGACCACAGTCTGCTGTCAGGTCGCTCCTGTCAGGCTTAGATAACCATCCGACTTGGCAAGAAATGTGTCTATAGCTGAACTGTACTTAAGACATCCTTGCAATTAGCTTTGCCATTACATATATTTCCCAAGGTTTTGAAGCAGGTGATCAGACCTCAGGAGGCCATCTCCTGAAGCAAGAGAGAAATTCTTCCAAGTGTCTTTGTGGATGGCTACTCCCATTCTTAGGGCTCATCCCTCTGTTTCTTTTATTTCTCAAGCTACAAGGCCATCTATTCCCCTAAAGTTCATCCCCCAATTTCTGTTCAGGGCTGCATGAACTGGACAACCCAGAAAATTATAACATCATGGATTTGGACTTGGAAGGAACGATAGAGATCACTGAACTCAATCCCCTCAGATTTTTTTTTTTTTACAGATTTTTATTTTTACAGATGAGGAAATTGACGTCCAGAACAATTAAACAACTCGTGTCAGCTTACTCAGGTAGGAAGAAAGCCAAGATTGGATACATTTTTCCCTTAGTTATTAGGCTGGTGTAGCCACTATTATAGGATTTAGACTTTTAAAATAGCTACAATAACTTCCCAAAATACCCCTCCAACTTTATCTGAAACATGTTGGTCAAAGGGCTTCTCTATCCTATTTTCAAAGCCTTTCAAATCTTTCTCCTAATGTCCTGAAGGTTCATTTATGCAGCCCGTTTCTTTTCTGCCACGGAAAAAAGAGACCATTTTCTCTTGTTCTGTCTGCAGTGAAGATGGGGGGGACTGACCTGGACCCCTCCTCACATTCTATTCTATTTGAATTTCTAAAGCCTTAATGAATATAATACTATGCCCCTCTTGGACTTATATTATTCTTTTCTCAGTGCAAATAAAATTTCCGCCTGCCCAAAGGTTCAAAAATTTGACTTTGTTATGGAGCTAAGCAAATCCTTGTAGTGCCCAGCAGTTTTTCTGCAATCTTTTTTACTTTCACTTTCAAAATGTCCTTTTCCCGGAGTTTACTGTACCAGCTAAATAAACACTCTCACTTCTTGATCTATGGTGCCACATTGGTCTCCACCTGTAGTGCTCTCTTGCAATGCTGCCCATTTTATTGGGAATCCACAATACTAATTAGGCCAGTGAAGGGTCTACAAAGGAAAAATCTGTTGAAGTGTAGTCTCATTCATTTCTTTCAGAACAGCATGCAAGGAAGGTCCTGTCAGCTTTTGGACTGGGGACAAACTCTCAAAGGCTTGGCAGGAAAAATAGCCTGAGATGCCAACCTTGCTGGCCAAAGATTTCAGTCACAAAGAGCCCCAATTCAACTTATTCTCTTGAGACAAACTTCAAAGGAAGATGGAATCAAGAAATTATATAATGAAAATAAACAAAAGGATAACATGCTCAGTTTATGAGCTGATCTCCTGGACCTAGAGGCAGAAGATCTGAGTTCAAACCTTGCCTCAGATTTACTAGCAGTGTGATTCTGGGCAAATCACTTATCCTCAGTTTCTTCAACTGTAAAATGGGGATAACAGCACCTACCTTGTCGAATTGTTGTGAGAATTAAATAGTACAGGGGTCTATTAATGTTTATTTCCTTCTCCTTTTTCTCTCCCTCTAAAGTTAGCTCATGGAATCTACTCATCTACAAGGATAACAAAAGTGGCCTTAATGATGGTGGGTTTTAATATTCTTCATATTCTGTTACACTTAACAGTTAATTTTACTCAGAAATCTTGTTTTCTATGATCATGTGCTGACTTTTCTATTCCTCACATCATGTTTTAAGGCTTTATGAAATCATATCATTTGAGGCCAGTTCCTTTCCAGTGATACAGAATAATTAGAAAATAGTTGTAGTCAAGAGCGGGATGTTATCTAATGATCTCCACACAGACTGTATTTTCTTTCTTTTTAAAAATTTTATTTTAATAACAAATTTCCACATAAGTTTTCCATATTGTCTCCCTCTCTTCTGGAGCTGACAAGCAATTTAATCTGGGTTATACATGTGTTATTACTCAAAACATGTTTCCATATTGTTCATTTTTTGTAAGTGAATAATCTATAAAATTAAAACCCAAAACATATACCCAAGTAAACAAGTGACAAACCATGTTTTCATCTGCATTTCTACCCCAGCAGTTCTTTTGCTGGAGGTGCAGAGCATTCTTTCTCATAAGTCCCTCAGAATTGTTCTGGATCATTATCTGCCATTAATAGCAAAGTCTAACACATTTGATTGTTCCACAATATTTCAGTTACTGTGTATAATGTTCTTCCGGTTTTGCTTATTTCACTTTGCATCAGCTCATGAAGGTCTTTCCAGCTCTTTCTGAAATGATCCTCTTCATAATTCCTTAGAGCACAATAGTATTCCATCACTGTCATAGACCACAATTTGTTCTGCCATTCCCCAATTGAGGGGCATTCCTTTAGTTTCTGATTTTTTGCCATCACAAAAAAAGAGAGCATTTTCTTGAGGATTATAAAGCCATTGAATGAATTTCATACTCTAGGGGATTGATGATCTCAGTGTGGCCATTTCCACCAGACTTAGCCGGCTACCCATTCATGCTTGACCATCCCGTAAATTTTTCTCATGGAGTTTAGTCAAAATATTGGAGACCATCCATGTAATCTCCTAACATTGTGATTGTAGACTATCTATTCGTTATCTATTTCTCATTCTCATAATATGACCAGCATAAATTGATTTTTAATATAAACTTCCCTTCCTGTACTGCTCATTTCACTCTGTAATAGGAAATGTCTTTTCACATATCTTTGTTTTTTAAATCCTTACCTTCCATCTTGGAATCAATACTGTGTAAGGGCTAGACAATGGGGGGTTAAGTGACTTGTCCAGGGTCACATAGCTAAGAAGCATCTGAGGCCAGATTTGAACCCAGAATCTCTTATCTTTAGACCTAGCTTCCTCTTTCATATATGCCTGAAGCTATCTTTTCCCTCATTTATTAGAGATCAGTATTCCATTGCGTTCACATGTCACAATTTGTTCAGTCATTCCCCAATAATGGGCACTTCCTTGGTTCCAGCTTTAGCCACCACAAAAAAGCTGCTAACATATTTTTGTACACATAAGATGTTTTCCTCTTTCTTTGATCTCTTAGGGATTTAGTTCTTGTAGGGGCATAGCCAGGCAGAAGAACATTTACCATTTAGTAATTTTTTGTGCATAATTCCAAATTGCTTTTCAGAGTGTTCAGTCCAATTCACATATACACCCGCAGTGCATAGATATGCCTCTTTTCTGTAGTTACTCCATTATTTGTTATTTTCTTTTCTTGTCAGCTTTGCCAATTTGATGGGTGTGATGTAGAACCTTTAAATTGCTTTAATTTACATTTATCTATTTATTAGTCATTGAGAGCATTTTCCCACCTGGCTATAGATTGCCTGGTTCCATTTATATAAACTTTGCAAAATGTTGTTCAATTCAAAAATATAGGAAGACCCAACATACACTTTCCCTAATGCTTCAGGGGCATAAACCCCTCTAAACACCTTGGTCTGGAGACAGGAGGGAGAATTAGATTCCATTCACCACTTAGACCATTTCCTGTACAGCAGTATTCTTACAAAGTTCAAATCCAAAGACCCAGGAGGCTTTGCATCCCTGGACTATTGCTCCTCAGGGCTTTCATGCTAAGCTGACTTAGATTTTTGGATCCTCATGGCTAGAGTTACAGGATTGGAGACTACTCTTTCCCCCAAAGAGAAAAGAAAGAAGGAAAAGTCCCAAACCAAAGACTCATTTCTTGAGGCTACAGTGGGGTGGGGGGTGGGGGCAAGAAGGAGGCCTTAGAGTAACCCCTCCCACCTTTTACCACATATAAATGGTCTTGAGTGAAAGAATCCTTTACTCCCAGATGCAAATGCTGGGAAAAAAATCCTGACTGTGCTCAGAGTTTTAAGGAAGTTTCAGCTACTTAGCCATTGGAAAAAGGCTGCTGCTCTCAACCATGTGGCAGGCTAACACAGAAGGTCTAAGCAGAAGCAGATTCCCCAGCATTTTCTACTGGGTTATACCATCATAAATATCAATCCCCACTACACTTCTCAGAAAATCAAGGCCATTTGTAAAGAAATCTTTCTCTTCTTGACATATCTTCCACTTTCTCCTTTTTCTCTAGTTCTTAAGGGCTAGTCTTTTTCCTTACCCTTTATATGTGTACTTAATCCCATCCCTTTTGTGTTTTTCTTTTCCAGTATATGACATCAGCAATCATCTTATCCTCTCTCATTAATCTCCAACCACTTATTAACTGGTTCCTTTTCTCCTGCTTCAAACATGCTTAAATCTCTTTCATCCTTAAAACCTCTACTAGACCCTATAAATTCACTCAAGCTATCATCTTTTATCTTTTTTTTTCTTTCTTGAAAAATCGTCTCTTTTTCTCTCACTTACTCCTTAAAACCTTGCACTCTGTGTTTTGACCTAATCATTCAACTGAAACTGGTCTAAATTACCAATAATCTTTCAAACACCAAATTTTTAGAGCTTTAAAAAAATATCAAATTCTTCTTTCCCTATTGTTTGCATTTAACACTGCAGACCACTCTCTCTTTTTGGATACTCTTTCCACTCTGGGTTTTCATGATAATAATACCATACAATAAAGACTTAACTAGTCCTTCAAAATTTGCATAGCACTGCACATATTATCTCATTTGATCTTCACAATAACCCCTATTCAGTTACCCTACTCCTCTGTTCTCCTTTTGGTCCCTAACTCTGGGTTTTCTCAAAGGTTATTTTCGAGGCTCTCTTCTTCTCTATACTCATTCTTAGTAATTTTTTCAGCACTCTTGGGTTTAGCTATCACAGGTCTCTCTCTCTCTCTCTCCCTCCCTCTCTCTCTCTCTCCTCTCTCTCTCTCTCTCTCTCTCTCTCTCTCTCTCTTTCTCTCTCTCTCTCTCTCTTTCTCTCTCTCTCTCTCTCTCTCTCTCTCTCTCTCTCTTCTCTCTCTCTCTCTCTCTCTCTCTCTCTCTCTCTTTCTTTCTCTCTCTCTCTCTCTCTCTCTCTCTCTCTCTCTCTTCCTCTCTCCTCATCTCTCTCTCTCCTCTCTCTCTCTCTCTCTCTCTCTCTCTCTCTCTCTATCCTCTCTCTCTCTCCAGCACTAATCTCCCTAGCCCCATTTTTCATCTAAGTTTCAATCCTGCAGCATTAAATTACCCCCTGAATATTTCAAAGTGGATTTCTGAGTGTCACCTCAAACTTAATAAACTCCAAATTGAACCCATGATATTTCTTTATATTTTAAGTATCATTTCTTGTAGACAACAGATTGTTGGATTTTATTTTTTTAGACTGGGCAGTTATATAGTCTAAGCCTATAAATAATAAAAATATATTTCTTCAAGGGAAAATTTAAAATTTATCAGAAGAGTACTTGAGTAGAATTTTTTTACCCATTACAATATGTTGCAAGTTATTCAGATCATAACTGCTATTTCTTAATGCTGTTCTAGTTAATTGAGGGTTTTAGTTAGCATATTGCCTTTGGCTTTAGATTAGAGAATATTGTATCTGGAGTCAACAAGCTTGGGTTTACATCTTAGCTCTGCTACTTACTGCCTACATTAACTTGGGCAAGTGACTTCAATTCCCTTGTAACACACAGTCTTAGAGAGTTGTCTGGTACACGAGGGGATGGTCACTCAGCTAGTATGTCAGAAGGAGCATTTGAACTCAGGTCTTCTTGCCTCCAATGATTGTCCTTATATGGCCATAATGCCTCTCTTCCACTAGAAAAGTGGAAGTAAAGAAAGTAAAATTTCT